>NW_027498150.1:0-150933 GCF_021521415.1 Bidens hawaiensis
GGTTAAAGCCTAAAAAGTTTACACGTGAAACATTTTAAATTAGTATTGCATCATTCATCATAAGTGATGTTTAATCAAATTTTCCACGAATCAATTTTTATGTTAGTGCTTCTTTTTTTTAAGATGTTATGCCGCCTAAGCATAAATACTTATCCAGTTATCCAGTAGTTAAGAATGTAAAAGAGGAAAATAGAAAAATAGTTAAGAAAGGAAAAAATTGAGAAAAGTATATTAGAAACTATGGATTACAAAGAGCTGATCAAAGGCTTTGCTACCAATATGCAAGAAGAGCATCACGATTTGTTTAAGTATTTTAGTTAGATCAGTTTTCTACAAAACATTTATTTTGTTTATTATTATATCACATTTGTCTAAATTATATAAGAGTTTCTGAGTTTATGTTATAAGTCTTTTGTTTGCTATGTCCCGAACCCATTATTATTTCAGTATTTTCAGGGATGACCCTGCAACCACATTCCACACGCCATAACATGTTTTTTTTCTATGTAAATTTAAAACCTTACATGACAAACTTACATCTCACATTTACATTTTCATTTACATTTCACATTTCACGTCTCTTATTATTAGAGATGCCCTCAATATAAGCATTTTGGATTATGGTTACCTTTCTTTTTCTTTTTTATATTGAATTGTAGGCGGACAGAGAGATTGCTTAATTCAAACTGAATGCGAATTTGCATATTCTTCCAGGTTTAATGCAACTTATTCAACCAATAGCCCATCAGAGAAGTTAGATACAAAATAGATATAATCTAAATACAGTTTTGTTATTATAATCATCAAGATCTTGTAATGATTAGGTTATCTAGAAAAGTATATAATAAAATCATGGTAAAGTTAGTATAGAATTGATTTATATGTATTATAAACAACCTAAACAATGAACACTGTTATTTTAGAAATTTATTTATTGAATATAAATACAAGTTCAAAATTCAAGATCTCTAAAAGTGTTAAAAGAGAGTATTATTGATTTTATAAATGATAGGTTAGGGGTATATAGTCACGGCATTTTTATGTAGGCATCACGTTACCACACTTTACAATTGTTCATTCTACTTTTTTTTTAAGTAAAAAGTTTAACTCTGTTTAACCTCTCTCAGTTTAATTTTAAATCAATTATTATATTATTTGTGTGTAGATGATTTTAAAGTCTATTAACATTTTAACATATAATTCCTTTAATGCTCATTCCCATGAAGATGAAGAGAGTGGTATTTCATTCTAGAGCGGGTACAGAAGGTGTTCCACGGTGACTCGCAGAGCCCGAGGAACCAATGATTGATATTTAGTAGAATAGACTTTGCGATTCAAAAGGGGATAGCGGCGCAGTTTGTTGCTCACTTACCCATTATCCGGATGTAGCTTGGGTTGTGTTAAATGTTAATAAATTTATGTTATTTAAATTCTACTAATTATCCTCTGCCAAATCAACATCAACAATCTCGGTGTTAAGGTATATTGTATGGCCTAATAGTTAATACGAAGTTATATATGCATGGAAGACTAAGTTAGTTTGGAGAAAAAAACACAATTGTTTGAGGTTTTCATTTGATACTATTTTATAAAAAAATATAAACATAAAAGTTACTTCTTGAAAATTATATCACGAAATTCATAAATTTGTTTCATATTATTTGATTGTTTGGTATGATCTCGCTATATTCAAATAAACAATGTTTTCTAGGGTGTGGCATACCACTAGAATAGTGTGTTAGATTTCCCAGGTTATGTTCTTTTTGTTAACGAGTAATGAGTTTTGAGATGTTATAGATTACAAAGTGTGTTCGGCTTATTACGTGATGTGTTCAATTCATTACAATTGTGTGTCAAATCCATTAAAATAATACATGTAACTTTCTATGTTATTTTAATATGTTTTGATTTTGTGAATGCTTTCATGACTACGTGTAATTCATAACAATCATGTGCAAAATTCGTTTTAATTATATGTTTTAACTTTCAGAGTTATTTTAATAAGTTTTGACTACGTAAGCACTTTACCAAATTACAGCGTTAACGCATTGTAATAGCATTTCAACTAAATATATTGAGTAAAGACCTACATATTTCAACGTTAACGCATTGTAATAGCATTTCAACTAAATATATTAAGTAAAACCGTAGGTCTTTGGGAGATGACTGAATAATTTATCTTTCATATTTTTTAAGTTCCACTCGTTATACTATAATTTATATATTCTTCTACCCTTTTATTTATCACTCAATTTGATTTTTCTTTAATAATTTACATTTGCTAACCTTTCTTAAAAATGGAATTAACACATGTTATTTAAACTTTTTCTACACAGGGTATAATTTAAGAAAAAACGGAGTAGCATTCAAAATATAGTTTTTTTTAGGTATTGTAAACTATATGTATGTTAATAGCGTGATGAATTAACTAGTTATGACAAAACTATATCAAAACCTGTATTGATATTATCAGAGTCGGTATGTTGAAAAAGAAGTTGTATTAAAAACCGAGTAATTTTTTATATCGATACTTCGATACTTTGTCGAACCAAATCAAGCCTATCTGTGTTTTATTCGGACTATCTATGTTTTATTATAAGTTTTAACAATAACCGACACTGATTATAATAGATGCATAAATTCAGTAATAATCCATGTGTACATTCCTTGTAATTTAAGCCACTTTAATGGGAAAAGGGTCCTATCCCTTACACACACACTCTAAAGTTAAATCTCATTAATTCATTAAAAAGGTGTTATATGTTATGAGTGAGGTTTATTTCTTAACCAATAATATGTACATACCTATAATACTATAAGAATCAAATAATGTATTTGTTCCTATTAAACAACATAAGATGAAAATAAACTACCTCACTTTGATGATTTTGTATGCATTATGTAAAAATGTACTCTTATTCAGTCACAGCAGTATTAACAAGTTGCTGTTCTAAATGATCGTCAACGTGCCCTT
Organism: Bidens hawaiensis; assembly: GCF_021521415.1. Taxonomy (NCBI): domain Eukaryota; kingdom Viridiplantae; phylum Streptophyta; class Magnoliopsida; order Asterales; family Asteraceae; genus Bidens; species Bidens hawaiensis. Next base: position 2,975 of record NW_027498150.1, read on the forward strand.
TACTAATTCGAGTTCTTTCTAATCCTCTGGTCATTGATGATGTTTTATCTCACGGAACCTAATAATGTAAACTAGATAACTTATCTCAAAGGGCCAAATTATATACCTTTACAGGACCGGGTTCGTGTTGGATATTGTGGACCGGTTCGGTTAAGTCAACGCGACCAACCGAGTTATGACCCGTAAGAGTTACACATTGGGCAACGAACTAAAATCCGCTTACATTGTTTAACCAGTAAATGACGAATATAACTATGACGGAATTATCATTTATAATGGTTATAAATATTATAGTTCATTTACTAAGTAAATAAAATTGTTCGGGCTTTAAACGAGTTGGACTTTGGAGGCCCGATTAGATTTTAATAATTCTATATTTATATAATAATAACCTAAATATGACTTATCTTGGAGAAAAAAAGTTCTGCCACCACCAAGCTCCAAAGAAAGGGGAGCTCCATACCAATTGTTGGTTTTGGTCATACACGAAAAGCAAACCAACTAACCATCTCAGTTTAAAAGCCGAACACCACCACCGCAGCACAGTCACCGCCGTTGTTTCCCGCGATGCCGCTTTTTGTTCTTGTTTCTTGTTGCTGCTAATTGGAAACGACCGCTGCTACCATCAAAGGTTGTCACCCGCCGTTGTCCGGTTACTTGTACGTCAACTAGCATCGTTCGTTGTACCTTGGTGTCTCAACCGGTAATTCATTAACCGAGGTAAACTTAAATATTGTCAGTTAATATTTATGTTTCGTCGGTTGTTTTCGTATTGTACTCGTATTGTTTTAACCGGATCCTGTACGGTTCCGTTATGTGATTACTCGTTTTTGTTCCGCTGCGTTGTTGTCAATTGTTAATATGATTAATAATTATGAAACAATTGTTAAAACCGGGTTTAATTGTTATGACTGATCACCACTGGAACCCAACAGTGGTATCAGGGCCTTGGTTACAACATACTAGTCGAAACCGGTATTTTGACCGGTTCTACATCACAAACTTCAAGGTTGTTGAATTTTTGATCTAGATAAGTTTCTAGGGCAATCTTGGTTTGGTCAAACTTTTATTTGTTTTATTTGACCAAAATATTGCCCAATTTTAATTTTTGTTGAATATGTAAATCTGGTCGGACCTTGTATGATTGGTTGTTTGGATTTTGGTTTTGGCCATATGGATGGTTCAAAGTTGTATTTTATTTTCCGGTTTTGTTTTATCGTTTTTGGCCACTTTGATGGTTCAAAATTGTAATAGATAGGGTTTAGTTTTTCATTATCTGTATTGGTGAATAATGTAATGAAGAAGACCCGAAGGAAAACCGAGGACTAGCTCATGGAGTTCTTGAAGTCAGTGGGAGTTACCAAAGATGACGAGATGCGCCAAGAGTTCATCCTTGTGGTTGTTTTGGTTGTGAGCCCTTGACCCGATTGATCTTGCTAATAGGCTCTAGCAAGATTAATCACTAATCTTGGCAATTTAATATTTACATATTCTTGATTGCTATTGTGGTTGCTTGCTTAATTATAATAGATAATAATATCACCAACCTAATACCAAATATTTTAAAATAAATTAACCAATTATTGTTTTTGCAAAATTAAACTAAATTTGATTTTTCAAAACGAATAACTTAATAGTTTATCTATTAACTTAAAATTGGTTAGATATATCGCGACAAACTTAGTTTTAATTGGTTATTTAAAACTAAGTGTCATGAGAGATGAAAGGGTTCATCAAGTTGTCCCGATTAATAAAGTAAAACTGAACTTTTACTCTATTCGGTAAATTTTAAAATTTATCTCAATTATAAAATCAATAGTCTATGTCATCCTACTATAGGCCACACTTGAGGCATACTGCGAAATTTCAAGTGTTTGGAGCTACAACACCGCACTTGATTTCTAGCTTATCCCTTCAATGTGAAAGGGTTTCTTTGACACATCCGACCCTTTCACATGTGACTATACTAGGTCGACTATTACTTTACTCTTCTATTACGTGCTACAGCTGTTTGAATACTAAAGTGGGCATAGATGAGGCTAAACGTATCAACTTAGGGAATTGTTGTCTTAATAGGCCTCATAATCGAGAGTTGTGATTTCTTTACAATTGGCAATCGCTGTCAGTCTGCCTAACCACTTACTAATCTTGTGTGCTACGGTTGCCATTACTAACGGGAAACCAGATTCTCAAGTCCCTATTTTATTAAGGTTAATTGGGTCATTAATAATAGGATTAAAACACTGAAAATACCAATTAAATTACTTTTTTCTTATTAAGCATATGTCAACTTATAATAACTCCTCATTCACCCTCAAGACTATTCATGAGAAAGAAAAGCTGAATGGCACCAACTTTCTTGAATGATACCGCAATTAGAGGCTGGTTCTCAAAATGGCAAAAAAAGCTCTATGTTCTCTGATGTATATAAAAATATATATCTTTTAAGCATCAAATAATCTCTAAAAACTGAAACTTCTATCGTATAATATAGTTAAAATAACTACTTATCATGTTAAAATGTATTTTCAGGTGAATCCAAGCCTCAAACGAAGAAACAAATGAAAAGCCAAAGAAAACCCAAGAAAACAGCAAAACATGGGGTTGTGCTTCAGAAAACATGGGGTTGTGCTTCCGAGAACACGGGGCTGTGCTTCTGGAAAAACGAGGTCGTGCTTCTGGGAACACGAGGTCGTGCTCACCTTTCAGAAAAGACAAAAATCTACAAGAAAAGACAAAATAGTGGATAGCTGGACACGGGGTCGTGCTTCTGACGACACGGGGCCGTGGTCACCTTTTCAGAAACGACAAAAGAATTAGCACATGTCACTAAAAAGCACGGAGCCGTGCCTTAGGAAGCACGGGGCCATGGTGAGTCATCATGTACGATCTGACAACATTTAATGCAACTGGACACCTGGACACGGGGTCGTGCCTCATGGAGCACGGCCGCCGTGCCTCTCACTCCAGACCGCCTATAAATATAGGCTCATGTTGCACTCATTTGGTGTGCCTTGAAAGGAATTCTATACGGTTTTCACTTATAAAAACACCCACTATCACTCATATTGAAGATCTTGTGGAAAGTGTGAAGGCTTGGAGATCATCATCATCATCATTACGGGAAATTCATCCACATTTGGTTAGATTGTTCTATTTGATCATGTGCTTGTTATCTTCATCTCTTTTGATGTCATTAACCATGCCCATTATGAGCTAAACTCCATTCATCATCTAAATTCTATAAAAAAGCTTTTTTTTACTTGATGATTATATTGAATATGTGGTTTAGTTTAGTAAAGTACATGGTTATTTTGCAATTATCCTTTGATGAAAAATGTTGTATCACTTTAAATCAATACATCAAGGTTGATGATTAACAATCATTCATGATTCACTCATGTACTTGGGGACTAGAAATGTTAAAAAGAATACCTTGATACATTATTCAAGAAAACATGGATCCTTATATTGTATTTAAGCTATGATCTATTTCTCTGGTTTTGATAATTCTTAAATAACATTGTTAACATGATTGCTTAGGTTATTATGCTAGTTAAAGAAATCATATGTTAATGGAATGTGTGATTATAACCTAATTAAATCAACCAAGGGGAGGTTGTGTGACTAAACTATAACCACTCGAAGTTGTTAGAATTGGTATTTGAGAAATCGAAGTCAAACCTAATCTTTCTACTTTACTAAACTACTTTCCAACTCAAATTGACATTCTCATGGTAGCATGACATTAGGAAAGGGTTGACTTTAAAATGTGCATGCTACTTTCTTTCATGTACACCTTACAATGAGCTCTTCTTCCACTCCTCCGAGCAGTTAGAACATATCCTAGGTCCTTTTCAAGTTTCTTAGAATGTTCTTTACTGCAGTCCAATGGGCAACACCAGAAGTTTTCTGAAAACGACTAGTCATGCTTAAAGCATACGAGACTTCAGGTCTAGTGCATAACATAGCATACATGATTGTGACACTCGTCAATTTCAGGTTAACTCCGTTAACTCAAACTCCGTCAATTCAAACTTAAGATCATTGGATCTATAACGCACATCTCATTACATTTAAACTAGGGTTTAAATGACGCTTAACAACTACTACATGTGTAGTCTTTCGGGAAATTGCACCGAAACGCAAACGAGTTGACGCAAACAATTGGTGAATAAACGAAAAACGTCAAAACAATAATTATGTGATAATTATGTGTTAACATATGTGTTACTTGATTATATTATGTGTGATGCTAGACAAGAAACAAGAACTAGTTAAAATAAGCTAGAAAAGTACAAACTAGAAATTGAGGGACTAAAGTGTAACGTGTTATTATAAATAATAATATTAACTTAAAACCCTAACACTCTCTCTCTCCCTCTACACCGATCGCCCCCCCCCCCCCCCTCCCCCTTGTTCTTGGCTACCGTCAACCACACACACACAAACACACAAGATCTTTCAAGTTTAATCGAAGATTAAGGTGCTAGGAAGGTATAAACAACTATCCTATGTATTTTACATGCTTAATTTTGAGTTTAAATGGGTTAATTATAAAGCCTAAAATCCGAAAATTATATATATGGTGTTCATATGGCTTGTTTTGATTAGATGATGGTTAATTATGTATTGATTGTTGATTTGATAACTAGAATTATGTTATTGCATGTTAATTGCTTGTTTCTTTGATTTTGAGTTCAAGTAAAACCCTAATCATGTATGTGGTGTGTATTTGATGTGCATGGATAGTGATTATGGTGTCTAGAATGTCATATGAACGGATTATGGTCTATAGATGGTTAATATGTTGATTTTGGATGTAAACAGTTTCTGGACAGATTGTGTTGTTGATGTTCAATTGACTGTAATGGGGTGTGAATGTGAGAATTGGTCGAGATTATTAATACTACAGTGTACTAGGTTGAGTCTAGTTTCTAAGTAACATAAATTTGTAATTTTTGGACGAGTAAAAGTTAATCTTTATGATTTTACAAAAACGTTGGGCAAATCTGAATTGTGAGACCTGCTGTTAGGTTGGTTTGTAAATACTATATCTCATGAACTACAAGACCAAATGGGTTGGTTCCACTTCTGGAAGTTAACTTGTTGAGTTAAGAACCTAACCCAATTGGTCTTGCATTTGTTGGATTTTTCATTTAACGTGAATTACAAATAACATTCTGTTGCGCATGAATTTGACTCTTGTGAGTTTGCTGTAAGGTTTTGATCATTGTGAGAAGTTTATGTGGAATAAAAATACAATAAAATATGTTCTGGAAACCTAACACATGTGTGCTCTTGTGATGATTTTTTATGAATTAATTGATGAGTTATGATCTGTGAATTAGAGTAATCTTTACTAGTAGTAATCTGTCTTGGTAAAGTTAGCTGCTGAACTTTGTGAAAATACATGAAAAGTGCTAGTTGCTAGTTAATTGTTATGTTTTGACCAAATTGCCCTTGCGGGGAATAATTGCTAGATACGTACGCTATTAACACTTGACACGTAAGTAGTTACTCACACGTGTAACGTATCACAAATATGCTTGTTAATTCACACACGACTCACAAACGAACACGAAACGTATTTTTGTGCTTAGGAATTATGTGCCGGGTCTAGAGACTCGATAATAGTTCCGATACTTAGAAAAATCTCATTTTTGTGTCTTAGAACGCGAGTGAAGATTTTTCTATGACGCACATCTCTCGGACTTTGGTTTTTAGTAATCTTCGCAAACAGTGAGTTTCACTTACCCCTTTTAAACTCTTTAAACGCTTTTCACTTGGGGAAGATAACATACTCCGAAACGCTTTTAAGATTTTGTTAGTAGATTATATATCACTTGTAAAGGCTAAGTGGCAAACGAAACAATTGAAATCCTACACATCGAACCGTTTAGTATTGGAAAATAGCGAGTCACTGTTGAGTAGTACTACTGGGTTTGACAAACCCCACCCAACGCTAAACTCGACTGGAGGTCGAGTGGGTGTAATTTTAGCTAACACATTACCATGGTCTGGATGACCTGGTGGCAAGGCACTTGATAAACAGTCAGCTTCGGTGTCGAACACTTAGTAATACTTGCTGTATAGGCTAGCTACCTATCGATATATAATTGATTTAACACTATCTGGTAAACGCTAAACGCTAAACGCTAAACGCAAAACGCTGAACGCGGAATGCTGAACGCAAAACGCTAAACGCTTTATTTTATATAAACTTGTGAACTCACCAACCTCGTGTTGACACTTTTAGTATGTTATTCTCAGGTAGCCGAGGCGGGCGCGCGGTATAGGATCATGCATTGCTTGAAAACGCTTTTGTTTATGCAAACTATTTTAAACTGTTATCATTGGGTTTTAAGTCGTCCTGCGTGACGCAACATTTGTGTTATGGTTTTTACGCTTCCGCATTATTTACTCGTAAACGTTTTGTGGTTTGAAAACTTTGTTTTATGGTTTGATTATAACTAATGAATCCGATCCTGTTAGTTCACACCCTCTGGCGGTAAAACTCCGTTAGTGGATTTCGAGGGTGTGACAGATTGGTATCAGAGCCATTGGTTATAATGATACGCACTGCATATGTTTGTGTAGTCTTTGTTATCTTATCTCTTTACCTCTTTCACTCATACGCGCGCATACACGGCTTACTTGTAGGGATGTCGACGCCACCATCATCGTCATCCGATTAGATGACTCATGCTCATGGGAAGGAACCGCAGTTACCTACCTCATCGCCACCCCGAGTAGTCTCGGAGCTAGAAGCCCCTGCACCGAAGAGGTATTGCTTATCCGGAGGCATGTACGAAAACGAAGTTAGCTGGGATTGGTACCCTAATATGATTAGGCGTATGGTCTATCGCGAACAAGTTCCCCCGCTACCTCACCTGAGCCATCCTGCTTACCCCATCACCCTACCACCTATAACCGAACCTGTAGAGCGTGTGCTCGCAGCTGTTGTTTCTTGTTTGGAGCGTGACGTTGGTTACATGCGCTATACGAGAGCGAACGTATCCGGACTGTTAAAAGATGGAACCGAAACTAAAGAGGAAATTTCCTGCCTGACAGCGGCGATGAAGGAAATGCAAGAGGCTAGTGATCAACAGATGAAGATTATGAGAAAGATGCAAAACGAGATGATAGACTTGCAAGAGCAACTCCAAGTGGCAAGGACCCGAACCGAGATAGCTTTAGAGCGTTGCGATGTTTTACAAATGCAAGTTGCTCAGAACACAGCCGAACCTGAGGCAGAGTCTGAAGAGGAACCCGAAGAAGATCCCGAAGAGGAGCCTGAGGAGGATCCCGAGGAGGAACCCGAAGAGGAACCGAAGGAAGAACCGGCTGAGGAGGAGGCACACTCAGAGGTGTCCTCAGACGATGAGATCTAAGGATGATAACACCTAGATGGAGGGGTTGTCTCCATCCAAACTATTATTTTCTATGATTTTAAGGATTGATTTTAAATACTTTGTAGCGAATACAATGGTTTTAATCATGAATTATTATTTGGATTAATATATGGTTGCGATGTGATGTTTTGTTCCTTTTATTTCTTTCTTACCTATCTTTTTATTACATGTATGGTGTGTTGCATATGAAACTGAGAATTCATGTCTGACACTTTATGCTGTGATTCTAGGAAATGGCAGGAAGAAACGCTGGACACGGTCGCGGTAACATCAACTTGACTGCAGCAGAACTCAAAACCCTCCTGAACGACCACGCAGTGGCCGCTCTAGCCGCACATGTCCAAAATCAAGCTGGAGGTTCAACTGGAACGTGTACTTTCAAGAACTACCTGGATTGCAAGCCCAGTTCGTTTAAGGGCACTGAGGGGGCTATATGCTTCTTGCGTTGGGCTGAGAAGGCCGAATCAGCTTTTGAGATGTGTAATTGTCCACCTGCCAGTAGGGTCAAATTTGCTGCTGGGACACTTGAAGATTCTGCTCTCACTTGGTGGAATTCGAATGTACAGATTCTTGGATTAGAACTGGCTAACGCTATGAACTGGGAGGAGTTCAAGAATATGATGCGTGAATAGTATTGTCCACGAGAGGAGATTTCAAAGTTAGAATCCGAGTTTTGGTCATTGAAGATGGTGGGTTCCGAAATTGAAGCCTACACCACCCGTTCTCACGAGTTAGCTGTGATGTGTCCACGAATGGTAGACCCGCCGAGTAAGAGGATTGAGATGTATATTGATGGGTTAGCACCGCAAATTCAGGGCATGGTGACGTCTTCCAGACCAGCCACGATCCAACAAGCGATCCGATTAGCTCACAAACTGACGGATCAAGCAGTGACCCAAGGTGCGTTACCACCTAAAGGTTCAACCGCTAAATCCCGTGACAACCCGAGCACTGAAAACAACAGCAACAGTAACCCGAGTAATGGAAAGAGAAAGTTCGACAACGTCAGGTCCTTATCCTCGAACCCCCCACAGCAACAACACTACCGTAAGCCCGAATTCACCCGGAACTTCAACCATCAGGGTCCCAACAATAGCAACAACGGTAGCGGGCAGGGTTCGAGCGGCTATACTGGGAAACACCCGAAATGTAATCGGTGCAACTATCATCATGCTGGCCAGTGTGACCGTGTCAAGTGTCAGAGATGCGGAAAGATGGGTCACCAGGCGAAGGAGTGTAGAGGAGACCTTGCGGCAAAGGGTGCTCCTAAACCACCTATGACGACGAAGGGATGTTTTGAGTGTGGTCAAGAGGGTCATTTCAGGAAAGATTGCCCCAAGCTAAAACAGAACGAGAACAATTGAGGCAGCAGCGGTGGCGGAAGCAATGCTAAAGGAAGAGCTTTCGTCATTGGGTCGGGTCAAGCCCGCAACGATCCGTATGTGGTGACTGGTAAGTTTCCTGTGAACGACTGTTTTGCTTCTGTTTTGTTTGACACTGGAGCTGATAGGAGTTTTGTGTCGAAAGCCTTTAGTCAACTCTTAGACTTAACTTTAACCCCGTTAGATGCTAAGTTTCCTGTTGAATTAGCTGACGGTAAGACTATAGTAACGACTCATGTACTTGCGGGATGTAAGTTGAAACTGTCAGGTCATATTTTTGATATCGACCTTATACCTTTTACGCTTGGTAGTTTCGATGTCGTTGTCGGCATGGACTGGTTATCCGAGAACCGAGCGGAGATTATATGTCATGACAAAATAGTCCACATCACTACCCCTTCCGGCGAGATCATTTCAATCCAGGGCGAGAAAAGCGGCATGACCACCAGCGTCATCACCCTCATGAAGGCTTAGAAGTATCTACGAAAGGGTCATCCGGCAATTTTAGCGCATATTGTCGAGAAACCGACAGAGGATAAGCGAATCGAGGATATACCGATTGTGCGAGATTTTCTGGAAGTTTTCCCCGAGGATTTGCCCAGACTCCCTCCTATTCGACAAGTCGAATTCCAAATCGAATTGACCCCCGGTGCAGCGCCCATAGCACGAGCCCCGTATCGGCTCGCACCGGCGGAGCTTCAGGAGTTGTCCACTCAGTTGCAAGATTTGTTGGATAAATGTTTTATCCGACCTAGCTCATCGCCATGGGGAGCCCCTGTCTTATTTGTCCGAAAGAAGGACGGGACTTTCCGAATGTGCATCGACTACAGAGAGTTGAACAAGGTGACGATTAAAAATAGTTATCCCTTACCCCGAATTGATGATCTGTTCGACCAGCTCCAAGGATCGAGTTACTACTCGAAGATCGATCTGCGGTCTGGTTACCATCAATTAAGAGTGCGCGAAGAAGATATTTCAAAGACGGTTTTCAGAACTCGGTACGGTCACTACGAGTTTTCGGTTATGCCTTTCGGCTTAACCAACGCACCAGCCGTATTTATGGATCTCATGAATCGAGTATGCAAGGCGTACCTCGACAAGTTTTTGATTGTTTTCATTGATGATATTCTCGTCTACTCCAAGGACGAGGCTGACCACGAAAAGCACTTGAGGTTAATTCTGAAATTGCTGAAGAAGGAACAACTATACGCTAAACTCTCGAAATGCGAATTTTGGCTTCGCGAGGTTCACTTTTTAGGACATGTGATCAACGAGAATGGTATTCATGTCGATCCCGGTAAGGTAGAGGCCATCAAAAACTGGGAACCACCTAAGACCCCGACTGATGTGCGGCAATTCCTAGGACTGGCTGGCTACTACCGGCGTTTTATCGAGGGATTTTCAAAGATTGCTCAACCCTTCACCGCTTTAACTCACAAGGGTACTAAGTACAATTGGGGTGACGCACAAGAATCCGCTTTTCAACTGTTGAAAACCAAACTCTGTAGCGCCCCTATTCTAGCCCTTCTCCAGGGAACAGAGAATTTTGAGGTGCATTGTGACGCATCGATACAAGGTCTCGGTTGCGTGTTGATGCAACTCGAGAAGGTTATAGCCTATGCCTCTCGACAACTACGGATTCACGAGAAGAACTACACGACCCATGACTTGGAACTTGGAGCTGTGATGTTTGCTCTTAAGATATGGAGGCATTACTTTTACGGTACCAAGTTTACCATTTACACCGACCACAAGAGTCTCCAACATATCTACGATCAGAAGGAGCTGAACATGCGACAGCGTCGTTGGGTCGAGCTACTTAAGGATTATGATTGTGCCATCAAGTACCACCCTGGAAAGGCCAATGTGGTGGCCGACGCTCTCAGCAGAAAGGAAAACGATAAACCCAGGCGAGTGCGAGCATTGCAACTCACGATTCATGCCAACTTACCCGATCAGATTCGCGATGCGCAACTCGAAGCTTTGAAGGATGATAATCTTCCATCAGAACTCATGCGGGGCATGAACAAGCAACTTGAAACCAAATCGGACGGGGTCCGATATTTTGAGAACCGGATTTGGGTTCCACGATACAGAGAGTTGAGAACTCTAGTGATGGACGAAGCTCACAAGTCCAGATATTCTATCCACCCCGGCTCAGATAAAATGTACCATGACTTAAAGGCACTTTACTGGTGGCCAAACATGAAAGCCGACATTGCCACCTACGTGAGCAAATGCTTGACTTGTGCAAGAGTCAAAATAGAATATCAGAAACCATCTGGCCTGCTACAGCAACCGGAACTCCCAATGTGGAAATGGGAACAAATTTCAATGGATTTTATCACGGGATTACCTAAAACACCGACGGGATGCGATACCATCTGGGTGATCGTTGACCAATTGAATAAATCTGCACACTTCTTAGCGATTAAGGAATCGGACAAAATGGAAAGATTGACTCGCGTCTACATGAAGGAAGTAGTGTCTAGACACGGAGTGCCTGTCTCAATCATTTTTGATCGAGATTCTCGTTTCACTTCGCACTTTTGGAAATCACTACAGAGCGCACTAGGCACCCGTCTTGATATGAGTACAGCATACCATCCTCAGACGGATGGGCAGAGTGAGCGCACCATTTAGACATTGGAGGACATGTTGCGTGCATGCGTGTTGGATTTCGGAAAAAGTTGGGAACCTCACTTACCTTTGGTAGAATTTTCGTATAATAACAGCTACCACGCAAGTATTAAAGCAGCGCCGTTTGAAGCGTTGTACGGACGGAAGTGTCGATCACCTCTCTGCTGGGCAGAGGTGGGTGACAGCCAAATCACTGGTCCAGAATTGGTGTTCGAAACCTCGGAAAAGATTGTTCAAATCCGAAACCGCATGGCAGCAGCACGAGATCGCCAAAAGAGTTACGCCGATAAGCGCCGAAAGCCTCTCGAATTTAAAGTGAACGACCAAGTATTACTCAAAGTCTCACCTTGGAAAGGTGTGGTTCGCTTTCGGAAGCGAAACAAACTCAATCCACGATACGTTGGTCCTTACCGAATTACTGAGCGCATTGGTTCGGTGGCGTACCGACTGGACTTGCCAACAGAACTCAGTGGCGTACACAATGTATTCCACGTATCCAATTTGAAGAAATGCCTATCTGATGAAACCCAAGTAGTCCCTTTGGACGAACTACAAGTTGATGAACAGCTACGCTTCATTGAAGAACCAGTCGAAGTTTTGGATTGGGAAACCCAAACACTCAAGCACAGCAAAATTCCAATCGTTAAGGTTCTTGGAACTCGAGACGTGGACCGGAGTTCACGTGGGAACGCGAGGAGCAAATGATGAAAAAGTATCCTCACCTTTTTGAATGGCTGACCAAACATAGAAAACCGCGAAACCCGACAAACCGTCAGAAATCACCAGAGGTATGAATTAAATTTCGGGACGAAATTTCTTTCTACTAGGGGATGATATGACAAACTGAAAATTTTTCTTACTTTTTCAGACACTCATCACGAATTGACTCAAATTTTCGGGACGAAAATTCTTTAACATGAGAATGATGTGACACTCGTCAATTTCAGGTTAACTCCGTTAACTCAAACTCCGTCAATTCAAACTTAAGATCATTGGATCTATAACACACATCTCATTACATTTAAACTAGGGTTTAAATGACGCTTGACAACTACTACATGTGTAGTCTTTCGGGAAATTGCACCGAAACGCAAACGAGTTGACGCAAACAATTGGTGAATAAACAAAAAACGTCAAAACAATAATTATGTGATAATTATGTGTTAACATATGTGTTACTTGATTATATTATGTGTGATGCTAGACAAGAAACAAGAACTAGTTAAAATAAGCTAGAAAAGTACAAACTAGAAATTGAGGTACTAAAGTGTAACATGTTATTATAAATAATAATATTAACCTAAAACCCTAACACTCTCTCTCTCCCTCTACACCGATCCCCCCCTCCCCCTTGTTCTTGGCTGCCGTCAACCACACACACACATACACACAAGATCTTTCAAGTTTAATCGAAGATTAAGGTGCTAGGAAGGTATAAACAACTATCCTATGTATTTTACATGCTTAATTTTGAGTTTGAATGGGTTAATTATAAAGCCTAGAATCTGAAAATTATATATATGGTGTTCATATGGCTTGTTTTGATTAGATGATGGTTAATTATGTATTGATTGTTGATTTGATAACTAGAATTGATGTTATTGCATGTCAATTGCTTGTTTCTTTGATTTTGAGTTCAAGTAAAACCCTAATCATGTATGTGGTGTGTATTTGATGTGCATGGATAGTGATTATGGTGTCTAGAATGTCATATGAACGGATTATGGTCTATAGATGGTTAATATGTTGATTTTGGATGTAAACAGTTTCTGGACAGATTGTGTTGTTGATGTTCAAATGACTGTAACGGGGTGTGAATGTGAGAATTGGTCGAGATTATTAATACTACAGTGTACTAGGTTGATTCTAGTTTCTAAGGAATATAAATTTGTAATTTTTGGACGAGTAAAAGTTAATCTTTATGATTTTACAAAAACGTTGTGCAAATCTGAATTGTGAGACCTGCTGTTAGGTTGGTTTGTAAATACTATATCTCATGAACTACAAGACCAAATGGGTTGGTTCCACTTCTGGAAGTTAACTTGTTGAGTTAAGAACCTAACCCAATTGGTCTTGCATTTGTTGGATTTTTCATTTAACGTGAATTACAAATAACATTCTGTTGCGCATGAATTTGACTCTTGTGAGTTTGCTGTAAGGTTTTGATCATTGTGAGAAGTTTATGTGGAATAAAAATACAATAAAATATGTTCTGGAAACCTAACACATGTGTTCTCTTGTGATGATTTTTGATGAATTAATTGATGAGTTATGATCTGTGAATTAGAGTAATCTTTACTAGTAGTAATCTGTCTCGGTAAAGTTAGCTGCTGAACTTTGTGAAAATACATGAAAAGTGCTAGTTGCTAGTTAATTGTTATGTTTTGACCAAATTGCCCTTGCGGGGAATAATTGCTAGATACGTACGCTATTAACACTTGACACGTAAGTAGTTACTCACACGTGTAACGTATCACAAATATGCTTGTTAATTCACACACGACTCACAAACGAACACGAAACGTATTTTTGTGCTTAGGAATTATGTACCGGGTCTAGAGACTCGATAATAGTTCCGATACTTAGAAAAATCTCATTTTTGTGTCTTAGAACGCGAGTGAAGATTTTTCTGTGACGCACATCTCTCGGACTTTGGTTTTTAGTAATCTTCGCAAACAGTGAGTTTCACTTACCCCTTTTAAACTCTTTAAACGCTTTTCACTTGAGGAAGATAACATACTCCGAAACGCTTTTAAGATTTTGTTAGTAGTTTATATATCACTTGTAAAGGCTAAGTGGCAAACGAAACAATTGAAGTCCTTACACATCGAACCGTTTAGTATTGGAAAATAGCGAGTCACTGTTGAGTAGTACTACTGGTTTGACAAACCCCACCCAACGCTAAACTCGACTGGAGGTCGAGTGGGTGTAATTTTAGCTAACACATTACCATGGTCTAGATGACCTGGTGGCAAGGCACTTGATAAACAGTCAGCTTCGGTGTTGAACACTTAGTAATACTTGCTGTATAGGCTAGCTACCTATCGATATATAATTGATTTAACACTATCTGGTAAACGCTAAACGCTAAACGCTAAACGCAAAACGCTGAACGCGAAACGCTGAACGCAAAACGCTAAACGCTTTATTTTATATAAACTTGTGAACTCACCAACCTCGTGTTGACACTTTTAGTATGTTATTCTCAAGTAGCCGAGGCGGGCGCGCTGTATAGGATCATGCATTGCTTGAAAACGCTTTTGTTTATGCAAACTATTTTAAACTTTTTTCATTGGGTTTTAAGTCGTCCTGCGTGACGCAACAATTGTGTTATGGTTTTTACGCTTCCGCATTATTTACTCATAGACGTTTTGTGGTTTGAAAACTTTGTTTTATGGTTTGATTATAACTAATGAATCCGATCCTGTTAGTTCACACCCTCTGGCGGTAAAACTCCGTTAGTGGATTTCGAGGGTGTGACAACGATAGAACCAACCGCTGAAGCATATGGAATTTCTTGCATGTGCTTAGTTTCAATATCTGTTGCCGGAGATTGCGATTTGTTCAACACGGTTCATTTAGCAATGGGAACACTTATTTTCTTGGAGTTATCCATTGAGAAGCGTGCCATGACTTTGTCTATGTGTGTACTTTGACTTAGCCCTAGAATCCGTTTAGACCTATCTCGGTAGATCTTGATTCTTAGAATATAAGCAGCTTCACCAAGATCTTTCATTGCGAAACAAGATCCCAACTAGTGCTTAACTTCCTTAAGCATAGGAATGTTGTTTCCAATTATCACTATATCATCCACATAATGAGGAACGATATAGTGCTTCAACTAGCCTTTCTGTAACACAAGGCTCATATTCATTTTTGATAAAAACCAAACTCTTAGATTTTCTCATCAAAATGTAGATTCCAGCTGCGAGATGTATGTTTGAGTCCATAAATGGACTTGTTCAGTTTGCACACCCTATTAAGATATATAGGATCGACAAAACCTTCAGGTTGAACCATAGTGTAATATCCGAATTTTTCAGATAATAATTATAATAACTAGACTTTTAAGATATTAATTGTTATAGTAGTTATGGATTTATAAAAATTTATTTGAATTTAAGTTTTCATTGAAAACAGAATTTGATATTTAGTCACTTTAAATTTGTATAAGATAAACTATATAGGATAATCATTTCATAATTTGAAATAGCAAGATATCTATCAACTCTAAAATATATAACTACCTCACCGAAACAACTTATCTTTTGGATCCTATTTAAATTCCAATTCGCTCAACATCACCCTAGGAATTTTGATTCGATTATCATTCTTCATCGTCACGAAACCCTACCAGCTCTTATTTGCGCATCGCCTTTGTTTTTAGTTACTACCATCGCATCACACCACCACCACTAAATAAGCCTCATCCTCCGCTGCTGCCGCAGACTGCTTTCGCCACCACAAATCGGACACTACCGGGCCGCTAACTACCAGGCATCTATTTTGTCCTCAGGTCAGTTTGATTCATGACCAGCAGTTAAGATTAGTTTGCTTCCATGATGTCCTAATTGATCAAAAACTTTGTTGGTTCGTTTGGCTACCGATGCAGTCGTAAGCGTCCCCGTGTTACCGCCTCCAACGCCTCGCTTTCTGATCATATCAACACCGTGTGGGTAATAATCTCAATCTTTCATTTGTTTTATTCATTCTGATACGTCGCTGCTGTGACGATTGACAGTTCCAGCCATTTAAAGCTTTAACTCTACACGTTAATAGATGCATGTTTGCGTTTTAAAGATATGAATTATTAATCAGAAATAAAGTAAATAAATAAAAAGAAAGTTTACTAAAAAGCAAACCAATCTGACATTGTTTGTTAAAAGAATATGCAGTGAATTATGATTTATGAACATGCACTTGACTTGTTTTGCACCATATAATCATATAAGAGTACTTTTTTTTATAAAAACCCTTTGTCCTCGGAAGACCGATCGATTAATCACACAATATAATTTGAATTCAGTAAATCTTATGTGAACTATATACTATAATGTAGATTCTCAATCTAGTCGAAGACAACTTGAATAGTTTTGCTTTGTTCAAGGTACGGTTTCTTATTTATGTCACTCATAGTATAAATTATATTCCGTTACTTTGTAGTACAGTTTCCGGTTTCTTTCACTTATAGTATTAATTATGTTCCATTTTATTTTCGGTGTCCGTCACTTTGTAGTGCGGACTTTTAGTTATCTTTTAGTTATAGCTTGAGTTCGGTTTATTTGGCATATTATATTTTATAATGATTTTTGTAGTATGCAATAGATTATTATTTTGTACTAATTATTGCATGTTCCATTAGTAGCATTTTCGTTGCATAATTATATGAAATTAGCTTTTGTACTCTGTCACCCGAGAATGTCTGAAATGTCATATGGGCGTCAACGGCATGCACTAATCGTGACAGTGCGTAATAAAAGTTCACGGCGTCTCTAGCTTGTGCTTGCGTTGCACTTTGGGCCCTAGAGGCGGATAGATCGATCTTAGCTCTGAGTTTGTGTTTGTTTTGTGGAGATGGAATAATGGGTGTACGCCACGCTCACCGTCTCATAGGTGCATGGACTAGCTAGCTGTGTACCAGTCTGTTATGTTTTGGCTCGTGGGTGCTTCCGTCTCACTTGACTTTGAGTTTTTTTTATATGTGTAGTCATGTGGTTTAATGTGTGTATATGTTATGATATGTTTATGTATGCGTTTGATTATGTTCTGCCCAAGTGTCTGATCATACCCCCGAATTTTATTAAATATATGTTTTCGTAAAAATGTTGGTTTCGAGTTTGAATTGAAGTCCGTATATTTATTTTCTTATTTTTGTCCTTACCTATACTATTGTTCTTTCCGTTACTGGGCACTTTTTTGGCTCAGCCGTGTTTTCTTGTTTTTTTCTCTTATTTTGTTTACAAGTAATTCGGGACTTGGGGGAGTTACTGTTGAGAGAGAGAATAATGAAGTTCAAACTTTTAAAAGTTAATTCATTTTGGTTTAATAATATGACATAGGTTGCATTGGTTTTTGTTGTATTTTGAATTGTGGCGTTTTGATATCTGTAATAGTGACACGTCAGCCCGTTCTGGGTTGGGGTGTTACACATAAAGACATCTTCATAAATGTGTCATTTAAGAAAAGCAGCTTTGAGTTCCATCAGCAACATCTCGTAGTCATAATACGCGGCTATAGCAAGTAATATCCTTATTGGCTTAGTCATAGCAACATGCGAGAAGGTTTCATCATAGTCAATACCCCAAGTTTGATTAAGACCTTTCGCGACTAGCCGTGCTTTATAGGTTTGTACATTTCCATGCATGTCGGTTCTTTTGAAAATCCACTTGCTTCCTACTACCCGACCTTCGGGGGTAGCTCAACCAAGTTCTAGAATTGATTGTCATGCATAGATTGCATCTCGGCATTCATGGCTTCTTGCCATTTCTCATATTCCCGATCTAAGACAACAGATTTGTAGTTAGTAGGTTCGTCATTTGAATCGGCTACTAACAGGACTTCGGGACCATCTAGATGCCATAGGTATTTAGAATTTGGTACGCGAGTCCTGCTACTTCTACGAACACTCGTGTTTATGTTTGATGTATCAGCAACAAAATCTTGTTGATCAGACGCTCCAACTTCCTTAACGGTTGTTTGTGGTTCTTGAATTTCTTCAAGATTGACAATATTATTTCCAGTTCCTAGATCGAGAAATTCTTTCTCGAGGAAGTGGCCCTTCCTTTTGAAAGAAATCAAATTTGTATAAGGGTGGAAGAAATAACATCTGCTTTGGTTATAGTACCCGATGAAAATAACTTTTACTCGACGGGGATGGAGTTTGTCATCAGAATCACTGGTGGCATATGCATCACATTCCCATACTCTAAGGAAATACAAATTGGGTTTATGCCCATACCATATCTCATATGAGGTCTTGTTTATCTTTTTAGTTGTGTTTGTATATAAAATGTCTATCGCTTTAGTCTTGTAGGTCATGTATTAGAATAGTAGTGCTTGGAATGTTTTGTAATGCTGTGAACTCATGAGAGTACTTGTACGGCGTATAAGTCTTATACAGCGCATATTTTATGTGTCGTATATTGATTTAGTATTTGGATGCATGAACATTTAAACACTTATACTTTTGAATTCACTTTTGATTTAATATTTAAATGCAAACTTTGAATATTTTAACTGTGTTCATTTTAATACGTTTAATCCATGAATATTGTATTCTAAATTATCCGTAGTCGTTCAGACTCGTGAGAACGATTCTTAACTAAGACTATTCTGACTTTGGACTCAAGGAGTTGACTTCCAAACTTACGGACCTCATTATGAATGACGTTGGATGTAACTCACATCAAATCATCTTCATGGATCTTAATCATAAGATGTTTTGATATTGATATACTCAATTAGTATCCTTAAACCTAAGATACATATTAGAACTTTTTTTTACTAAAGGCTATTCATTGATCAGTGTCAACCGCTGTTGCGTAACTTCCGGCTATAAATGCATTGCTTGGGAATATTCTGAAATTCAGTGGGAGTTGTATGTAATAAAGATTGGATTCTATACTCTTACATGATATGTAACAGTTCGACATCTTGGCACCCTCGTTGATTCAAACTGGTGAAGTGTGAGGCCTCACCAAAACTTACGATGTATTTGATTTGACCACTTTGATTCTATATCGAGAACAACAATGATTGAACGCCATATGAGATTGATCCGATCAATGTCTCATTGTTCAATTGGTGTCTTATACAGAAAGGATAGATGACAACGATTATTATAAACTCATTATCTTAAAATAGTGTATTCCAAGATCTTTTGGTTAATGACTTTAAAGTGTCATAACTAGGTGGGGGTAGCCATGTGTAGCTAGAACACCGCTGGCTGTCAGTGATAAGGAAATTAACCAGAAACCATCCAAGTGGGAGACTGTTGGATATTGTGGACCGGTTCGGTTAAGTCAACTCGGTCGACCGATTTATGACCCGTAAGAGTTACACCTTGGGCAACGAACTAAAATCCGCTTACATTGTTTATCCGGTAAATGTTGAATATAACTATGACGGAATTATCATTTATAATGGTTATAAATATTATAGTTTATTTATTAAGTAAATAAGCTTGTTCGGGCTTTAAACAAGTTGGACTTTGGAGGCCCCGTTAGGTTTTAATAATTATATACTTATATATAATAATAACCTAAATATGGCTTACCTTGGAGAAAAAAAGGTATGCCGCCACCAAGCTCCAAAGAAAGGAGCTCCATACCAATTACTGGTTTTAGTCATTCACCAAAAGAAAACCAACTAAACATCTCTGTTTTAAAGCTGAACAACACTATCGCAGCACAGTCACCGCCGTCGTTTCCCGTGTTGCCGCTTGTTGTTCTTATTTGCTGCTACTAATCGAAAACCGCCGCTGCTACCATCAAAGGTTGTCGCCGCTGCTGTTACTAGTTCGTTAACTTGCGTCGCTCAATGTACCTTGGTGTCTCAAACGGTTATTCATTAACCGAGGTAAACTTAAATATTGTTAGTTAATATTTATGTTTCTTTGGTTGTTTCGTTCCGTACTCGTATCGTTTGTAACTGGATCATGTAAGGTTCCATTAAATGGTGATTACTCGATTTTATTCCGCTACGTTTTTATCAATTGTTAATATGATTAATAATTATGAAACAATTATTAAAACTAGCGTTAATTGTTAAACCATTAACTGATCGCCGCCTTCCCTGTCAGGCTGTCCACCAATAAGGTTCATTGGACGTGTGTTAAGGATAGTTGTGGGCATGATAGCCATTTGATGTTGACATGTCGTACTATGTATTAACATTGACTATGAGTTGTCCATTCCTTATTGGCTAGATGCTATTTACGATGAATATACCTCCATACTCTTGGAGATCTTTGACGCTCCCATTCCCGAGGTGTCAGGGAATGCCTGGCGCATGGAGGTATTATATGTTGTGTCGTGGTTTCTGCATGACGTATGACCAAATACCTCGCGGATGTATGCTATGTTTTTGGGTAGGTTTATTACCCTACCTCTACCAGTCCCTCTAGTCCATTGTTTCGCACAACGAGGGTAGCTGTGGACTGATTTGGTGTTTGTTGGGTATTCTTGAAGGCTGTTGTTGCTCTTCTTTTAGGCGAAGCTTTTTCTGACGGATGGTTATTCTGAAAACCTTCCTAAGGCGGAGCCTTTTATGGCGGGAGGTTATTGTGAACCTTCTTTAGGAGAAATCTTTTATGGCGGAAGGTTATTGTGAACCTTCCTTAGGCGTAGCCTTTTATAACGAAAGGTTGTTATGAACCTTCTTTAGGCGGAGCCTTTTATGGCGGAAGGTTATTATGAACCTTCTTTAGGCGGAAGGTTATTGTGAACCTTCTTTAGGCGAAGGTTTTTATGGCGGATAGTTATTGTGAACTTTCCTTAGGTGGAACCTATTATGGCGGAGCTTTTTATGACGGAAGGTTATTGTGAAACTTCGTTAAGCAGAGCCTATTGTGGCAGAAGGTTATTGTGATCCTTCCTTATGTGGAGCCTTTTATGGCGGAAGGTTGTTGTCAACCTTTTTTAGACGTCGCCTTTTTCCATCATTCTTGTGTTTGATGATTTTTACCAAGTATCATGGTTATGTTTGAAATTGCATGTATTCTTGGCGGAGAGAGGTGAATTTAATGAATGTCAGGATAAAAGAGCATTTAATGTGACTAAGTTTGTCGACGGTTATGTTTTGCAGACAGTTTAATCATCTGTGTCAGGCGCGTGGGCGAGAATCCCTGCGACGTGCCTAGTTGTAACATATTTTGCTGCCTTGTCCTTTACGTGCCTCGTTCTGATTGGTTCATCGGTCTCATCTGCCTTGATTTTACTCCCAGGCATTAATTACGATGAGTATATAAGGAGGTGTTGTGCCTTCCTTTTCTCATATTCATCTATATCTCATACATCTCCTCTTCCATCTTATACTATCTTTTCTCTCGGTGATTCTTTTAGTTTTCTCATACTTTCTCCATATATGGTTGTGAAATACTTAATTACTTGAGCTTCAATGTGTTTAATCCATACCGAAATATGAATTCTAGGATCTAGTTATATGATATGTGAATGTGATTAGTAATAGCTTAATTGAATGAAGTGTTGAGGATAGATTTGGGCAGAGTACCAGTTTGAGAAAAATTACATAAACACTTGTTAAATTAAACATGCCAAACAACCTATGTATAGAAGACGGATGCCATTTGTTACACATTTCGTAATGAATGGCCTTCATTCGTCTTCATTACATAAATAGTAACTCATTCGCTATACCCCATTCGTCAACATTCCATGACCAATGGGTACCGTATGATAACGATTAGTGTTCATTCGTTAAACATCCTTAACGAATGAACTTATATAAACATGAATAGAATCATTCTTTAAACATACTTAACGAATGACTGATACATTAACGAATGGGACTTGGTAAATTACCAAACTGCCCTTACATTAAAATAATAATAATTTACAAACGATTACAAAGACTCGAGAGATGACCAAAACCGTGCACTAACAAACTCCCCCTCGTCTCGTGCTCTTTGCCTTTAAATTACTTGAACTGCTTTTGTCTTCCGGTCAGCACAGCTACGAACCCCAAATGCGTGGCAAACACGAACAACTCGTTGTAATTGCATAGCGCGGTCATAATCTTCTCTGTTTGCAAAAGGAATCTCGTTTCGGAACAGCACGTCGTTGTCGGTCTCGGATAAATTCACGAGCCACATAGGATTGATGATCCGAAAAAACTCTATCTTCAATTATGTTTCCAAAACGATCACCTCTTCGCCCGTTCTGTTGTCGTAGTACTACCGGTTGAATGTCTTGTAAAAGACTCTGTGGAAAAGTCTTCACAGGAACTCGTTTCATCGTCTTTGGTGGCTTGAACTTCAACACGAGCTTCCTCCAACCAGTTTGAGGATCAATCTCATCGTTGTATTTCTTGGTTGGTACCTACAGTTTAAAAGATTTAAACCCGGGGTTGAACTCAAAGAGCAGATGTTGGTGAAACCATCCTGCTAATTGATTTCCACCACGATTGATGAATGGCCGCTTGGTGAGAGTCTGCACGTCCCACCTCGGCAGTGAGAGAACGTCAGTAATATATTGATAATACTACACGCCGTTCTCCCACTTAATTATGCACACCCTTAGATCTGAATCATATAACCAGGAAACGATGTCACCTTTGACGGTTGGCACAGCCTTGAATGTCGTTTTATGGTTGGCCTTTGAATGCGCACTGATCTCCATCTGGTGCTCTATATCAACATACCGATAAGCTTCAATAATCTTAGATGTTTGGGATTTGTTATGGGTATCAAACCATCCCTCAGCATCGGGATCCATTGGCCTCGATCCTTTGTCGATTACTTTAGCATTTTTATTTATAGTCTTCTCTAGATGGTATTTAGCAGCTTTGGCGTGTTCTTCAGTAAAAAATGGAACACCATGATCGACATTTGAACGTGTGTAAAGATCAGGGTACTCCTCTGCCATCACATCTTAAATATCGATATCTTCATAAATAAACGACGTATCCCCAAGAAGAGTAGTTGTATCAGCTTCAACCCCCTCATCATTAATCACCTCCACGCCCTCCTCTGCTTCCAACGCATCCAGCTCTTCATCATTCAAACCCAATAAAAATATTTGATCACGAGACAGGGCGTGATCAATGAACTCACCCTCCTCGATCTCATCGACATTAGGAGTTCTCATCACCACACCCTTTTCGTAATCCATAAATAATATGGTATTGGCTTTGATCAACTCAATAGGCGTGACATTGGTAGTATCTTGATAAACTACCATCTGTCGATCATTACCAGCATCAGCACCACTCGTACCTGCAGCAGGAGAGCTTTGAGCTTTTTTCGAATCGCTCTTACCAGCACCAGCCACATCAGGGTCTTTGTCTGTATCATCATTCTTTAGCTTCTTCAAAGCATCATCTTTACATGTCAACTGAAGAATGAGTTCCTCCTGATCCTTTATTTTCTCCCCTAGCCGTAACAATCTCACGGAGGTCTTTCCTCTCCTTTTGGCAATAGGATACATAACTCATCAACCGAAGTTGATTCATCAACATCTAATCTTGCTATTGATGATCGACTGCCATTTGATTCTCATAGAGATGAATCAAAGTCAGTAACGTATCCATATGCTGAGTATGCGGCAAAGTGTGAAAAGTAGGAGGTATAGGCTGCACCGGACCATGTGGATGGGTAACTCTTATAAAAGATAAAGCAGGAGGTTGTATCGAAATCGTTGTGGTAACATGAGAAGTCACCATCGAGGTAATAGGAGATGTTGGCATCGGAGATAGCAACAATTATGGAATCGAAGCAAACACCGGGTCAGGCGATGTCGTCGTTGTGAGAGTGATAACGGGGATGCTAACAGTAGGTGACATTACCGGAATTTACAGGGCTAACGACCTCGAGATTTGTGGACCAATTTCCACACCAGCACCTAGAGTCACACGGCGCTTTGGCGGTTGTTTCTTAATCACCATCTTTCCCTTCCTTTTACGTTGAGCAACTTGAGAAGTAGTTGTCGCAACCTCAACACGTTTACCATCACTGCCTTTTTCACCGTCTCCACCATCACCATCATTTCCACCACTGTTCCCACCTCGTCCCTCTTATCGTTCGGAATCAATCGTTCGATCCTCATACGCTCCTCAACCGATTGATTATGATAAGTCTTCATACGCTTAATTGTGTCGGCTGTCAAGTGTTCTAGTCTCAACACATCGTCATTTCAAAGTCTGATCAATCTAAAGACCAGGAATCAGATCTTGTATAATCAGTTGAATGAATCATGGATACATCAGAAACTTTCTTCGACAATTCTTCACCAAAAAATTCTCCTTAATACGATAGAAAATGAGCTCAGAGAAATTGAATGGTTTGTTCAATATCAACGCATTAATGCGGATTGAAGCATAATCCGACACTCGTCAAAACCACCCTTACGTTCCCTAAGGCAGTTGATCAAGACATGTGGTAGATACTTGTATGGTGCACACAAGTATGCCTTGTTGTATTGGGAACGTAACAGGTCACCCGTGTAAAATAATCTCTGGAATAGCCCGCGAATCAACGTCTTATCAAACTCACATGGAATGTCCCTGTTATCAACAAATCTCAGAACCCAACGTATCACACCAGAATTAGTTGTGATAGTCTTCTTGTCTATCTCATCAATGATGTGGTTCTCGGACTCCACATATCTAGCGGTATCCCCAAACGGCGAATCACGCTAAAATCTACTGGGACATTAGCGGATATAGCATAATGAATCAGGGATCGGCGTAAGAATGCTATGACATCTCCAAATAGATCTTGATCAGCAAAGTTGTCTTGGTATAAGTTAAGTTAGTTCAGTTCATTTCATTACCTGAACTTGAGGTGTTGTCACCATTTTCTCTAATAGTTTACAACCAAACCAAAACATAAATTGTTTGACATTGTTTGTCCACTTAGTAAGTATAATTAGCAAACAATTGATATTAATAGCACTTTCAAATGATTCCTCGTGGAGACGGCCTTACTTACCTGTACTTGTTATAGGTATTTAACATTTATAAATACTTGGTTTTTTTATTTGAGCATGCCATCTACATCAGAATGTATTAGTTATCCATGTTTGTTATTGTAAACTAGTTTTAGAACCTGTGTGATGCACGGGATGTTAAAAAGGGATACAATTAAGCTACAAAAATTAAATGATAAACTTTAAAAGCAAACCTATATTTTTATCAAATTTAATGATTTTATAATTTCAAATTATCTTTTCTATTGGAATATTCATACGAATATATGGCTTATTCTCATGTAATATCTTCATAATCACAAAAAAGATGCATGTAGAACCACGGACGAATCAGATCTATAACAAAATAATCTTAAATCTAAAACCGTAATAGGATCTAGTTCATGATTACTCTTAATTAGTGTGTGTGTGTATATATATATATATATTATGTATTAGGTGTATTATGTGTAGGATATTAATAGATTAAACGAAGCTTTGATCGAGAGAAGATTTTTACAGAGGTTCAATACTTTAATGATCAAAACTTAAATTACCAGAGGACTAAGCCTCTATATATAGACGATGGATCTAATTCGTTACACATCCCGTAACGAATTAGAGTCCAGTTCATTAACATTACAGACTCGATACATAAACATAACGAATCAATGATTCGTAATGCCCCATTCGTCAACATTCCATGACGAATGGGAACATACATAACGAACTACAAGCCCATTCGTTAAACATCCTTAACGAATGGGGGTTACATTAAACAAACTGGCTAGTTCGTTAAACATCCTTAACGAACTAGCCTTACATTAATGAACTAACTATTTAACATAAATATTTTTTTCATTATAATAATAATAAATACAAAGACAATAAATACAAAGACTCGAGACGCCAAAACCGTGCACTAACAAACACCCCCTCGTCTTGAGCTCTTTGTCTGGTCTCTAATTTATTTGAAGCGCTTAGTCTGCCAGTATCGACAGCTATGAATCCCGTATTCGTGACATATACGTACGACACGCTGGAATTTCATTGCTCGGTCATAATATTCACGGCGCTTTATCAATATCTTATTCTTGAACAGCACGTCATTGTCCGTCTCAGTTATATTAACGAGCCATATTGGATTGATAATCTTAATCAGCTCAGTCTTTTGACCTTTCCCCAAAACAATAACGACCTCGCCAGTACGATTATCAAATACCAACGATTGAATGATAAATAAATATGCTGATTAAGCGTCTTGACTGGTACCTGCTATATCGTCTTTGGCGTTTTAACTTTAAGTACTCGCTTCCTCCAACCCATTCTTGGATCTATCTCGTCAATACGTTTACGGATTGGGATCTGCGGCTTAAAGAACTTAAACCCGTGGTTTCCCTCGTAGAGCAAATGTTGATGAAACCATTCTGCTTGACAATTTCCCCCACTAAAATAATGAAAGGTCGACACACGAGGGTCCATACATCCCAACGCGGTAATGAGAGAGCGTCAGCAATGTTTTCATAATACTGAACGCCATTCTCCCATTTAACGATATTGACCTTTAAATCCGAATCAAAAAGCCAGGAAATGATATCACCTTTTTATAGTAGACACGGCCTTGAATGTAGTCTTCTGATTAGCGTTGGCACGTGCAACTGCTTCCTTCTTCTGTTCTTCATCCACATAACGATAAGCCTCAATAATCTTACTGATTTTCTTGTTTCGACAAGCGAACCAACCAAGAATATTGGCAACAGATGGATCAGTATTTGATTCAAACGTCTTACATTTGCCCTGATCAACGTTTGATCTTTGAAATAGATCAGGGTATTCCTCAGCCATCACATCTTCGATCTCAACCTCCTCATCCTCATAAATAAACGACGTATTCATCGGAATCGTCAGATAGTGTAAGACTTCCTCATCGTTCTAAACCTCAAGTCATCCTTGGCCTCTAAGGCGTCAAGTTCTTCATCATTAAGACCCAGCAAAATAGAAATCTGCTCACGTGTCAAGGACCGATCAATAAACTGTCCAACTTCTATCTCATCCACATTCACCATGCTCCTAACCACCCCCGTATTATCCATAACTATAACAGTATTAGCCTTTATCGACTCAATTGGTTATGCATTTGTAGAGTCCTAATAAACGACCAACTGTTTATTCAAATCACCAGCAGCCCCACTCATACCTGCACCGGAGGATGAGCCGTGAGCTTGTTTCTGCTCACTTCCTCCAGCACCCGAGGCATCAGGATCCTCGTCATCATTCCAGCTTCTTTAACCCATCTTCTTTACACATAAGCTGTAGAATGAGATCCTCATGTTCCTTCATTTTCACCCCCTGAGCAGTAACGATCTCACGGAAGGCTTTGGTCTCTTTTTGACAAAACGAGACATAACTCATCAGTTTACACTGATTAATCAACATTTTCTCATGAGCTTGACGGTCAGCCGCCATTTGGTTCTCATATAGATGAACCAGACTCAAGAGCATATTCATTTGAGTTTCCTGGGGCATAGCATGAAACGATAGAGGTATCGGCTGCACAGGACCTTGTGGACAATTAAGCCTTATGAATGAGATATCCATAGGAAGTGGTAGCATCATCGTCGGTGTAGGTGAAACCACCGATGTAGCAACAGTAGGTCTTGGTAATGTAGATAAAACTGATTGGGGAATCCTACCAAGACTAGGATCCGATGTGAGTGTGGTCGTCGATGTAAGTTCCGGGCTGCTAGTAGTAAGCGGCACCACGGGTCTCTGAGTAGTAGACGACCTTGGAGGTTGAACTCCAAATGAGACACCAGCTCCTTTATTTGCCCATCGTTTAGATGGCTCTCCACTAGCCACCTCTTTTCCCTTACGCTTTCGTTGAGCAGTTTGAGCAGCCGTTTCTTCAACTTCAGCACGACGTTGGTGATCATCCCCACCTTCATCACCATCATCACTGTCGTTCCCACTTTGTCCCTCTTCACGCTCGGAATCCAAATCATTATGGATCCAGCGATCATTAAAAGGGCATACATAAGCTGGATTAGCTAGATGACCAATCAATCGCTTGTTCCTTGGATATGGATCTCTCCTATACGACTTCTTACGCTTGACGGTATCATCTGTCATGTGTTCCATTGGAAACACATCATCAACTACATCTCGATCAATCACCAACTTTGGAATCAAGTCTTGGATGATCAGCTGGATAAAGCGTGGATACATCAAGAATTTCTTGCGTCGATTCACTACAAGACAAATTCTCTTTGAGATGATAGAAGATCATCTCCGAAAAGTTGAAGGGCTTATTCAAAATCAATGCGATGAATGCCGATTGCAGCATAATGCGGCACTCATCAAAGTCACCTTCCGTCCACCAAGGCAATGAATTAGGACATGTAATAAGCACTTGTATGTGGGACACAAGTACGCCTTGTTGTACATGGACATGTCGAGATCACCAGCGTAGAACACACGATTAAATAACCCCCCTTATAAACCCTTTGTCAAACTCACTCGGGTTATCCATGTTGTCCCTAAACTGCAGCACTCGTCTGATCACTCCATGAATAATAGTGATAGGCGTCCTATTGATTTCAGCTACAATATGGTTCTCGGATTCAACATAGCATGCCGATTTCCAAAATTGACGAACAATGCTGAAATGTACTATTGGTCTAACAGTTATAGCATAATAGATATAAGATCGACTCAAGAAAGCTAACATATCTCCAAATAGGTTCTCATCAGCAAAGTTTGTACCGATAAAAGCACAAATGTTATGCTTCTTGTCGTACGGAAGCAACGGAAGATCCTGTTCTTGTTGTTGTTGTTATGGCTCAACAGCAGGAGGATCTTGAACAATATTGTCAGCCATAACTGATAATAAATAAACCCGAGACTTATTAAAACGAATAATAAAGTAAAAGGAATTTAGAACTTTATTTTATAATAATTTAAAATGTCATTCGTTAGATAGTCTGATTCGTTATAACGAACTGATGTTACGTTATAACGAATTGACTAATTCGTTATCATGTAAATTATACGAATTAGTCATAACGAATCATTGGTGAAAAGATAACGAATTAAGGAACGAATGAGCAATGATTCGTTATCAATTTCACGAAGGGGTTGATTCGTTAAACTTGAGTAACAAATTGAACACGAATGAGATTCAATTCATTACCCTGTAACGAATGGGCACCAATAAAGCTTAATGTTTGACTAACAGAAGTCCAAGTCAAAATTAACGAGAACACCAAAAGTCAAAGTTCAAATCTAGAATCAATTACAGCATAATAAACGAAGGAAATCCGAACAAATGATTCGTAACATCTCGAAAATACATCGATACATGATTCATGTTGTCCATTTAGACTATATAGTGACTTAAATTAGGTAAATTGATGTTTATGTGTATAAGTTAAAACCAAACAACTAAAAAATAAATAAACCCCTTAGATCTTCATATAATCTGACGAAAATCATCACGCATTGATCCCCATTACCTCGCGATTCTGAAATAATGATCAAAATAAGGTTTAGTTAAGGTTGGATTTTCTGGAAAAATCGGCTACAGTAATTTTTCTTACTTAAAGATGAAGAAAGTGAATAGTGAATGAAGACGAATTGTCTTCACAGTTCCCTATAAGTAACGAGTTGGCACAGTTTCCAAGGCAACGAATCATCTAATTCGTCAATTTTGAAATAACGAATCAGTTGATTCGTTATTCACATTTGTAACACGTGGCACACGAATTCGTTAATTAATAACACAATCAATAACGAGTTAGCATAAATTCGTGCTTAGTTCGTGCTTAATTCGTGCTTAATTCATTAAGTTATGGATAAAGAATTAAGGTCATTCGTTACAGAGTAGCGGAAGTGAATTAGCTAACGAATTAAATTAATTCGTTATAAATGACCCCATTCGTTATTCATGAGTAGCAAATCACATTTATTTAATTTTAAATTGAATAAATAAATGAACAAAAGAATATTTAAATTAATAAATAAATCAACGAAATCCCAAATCCTGATGATCATATATTTTAAGAATCATACTCAACGTGATAAGACGAAATATTTTAACGTGTTTTACGCTCAAAACAATAACTTAAAAGAATTAAATAATATGTAAACGAAAAAGTAAAATCTTTTAGATATTTTGCATTTTTTTTTCAAAATAATTACATGTAACATATCCAGAAATTAAACATAAAGCAGAAAATAAAATATTTTTGTGTTTTTATATGTTTTTCAAAAGATGCACAAATTTTTGGATTTTTGGTGAGTTTAAAAAGAGAATCATATTGATCAAATTGGCCTTCCATCACAGTTTTATATTTCAGTGATATTGTGATTGGTGTTAAGTCGGTCATTGATATTTTTGTCCACGTAAATCATATAACAAACTTTCAGGCATTTTTGTGATATGATAAAATGTTCAATTAAATCACATAATATCATAAACTTTCAGCCTCTAATCTCGGTTCAAGCTTAATTTGGTTTTTACCGTATCACCCCAACTTGACTTAAACCATTATATTGTCGATCAAAATTTTGAGTTTATAGAAATATTGAACAATGAATCAAGTTTCCTTTCCTGTGAGTGAGTATGCACGAGTCCATCTGTCGGCTTACATACATTGTATCCCTTGGGGTCTGTTTCTTATTGAAATTGAGACGCGCGCAAGGGAGGAACAAATGTATGATAACAGCGGATTTTGATCAAGTCAGTAGTTTAATTTGTACAATGTACAGCAATAATCAAGTTTAATGACTTTGGGTTTGCTCCAAAAGCGTTTGAAATATTCATGGATATGAATACCCAGATGATTAAACCGCATAAAGACTCACAGTGTCCAGAAACTTAACGCTTGTTATTTGCTTTATTTTATTTTTGGTGATTAAACAAATATAAGGCTTGAGTATGATAGGCTATTACATTTCTGCCATCCTTACCAAGATTTTTGTTAGAAGCTAACACCTCTTTCAATTTGGCGTTTCTTTATGTTTATATCGCATACTTTACTTTAATGGTTTGTTTAAGACCTATCAATGCACCAATGCAATTAAGCACTCAGTCTTTTAAGCTTATTTCTTTCTGGATATGGGACCAGATGATCAATGTACTATCATTTTCTGTTTTTGCTTCAAAACTCAAATTTAAGGAGCATGAAAAATAAATTCAATCGCCCCAGTCACTTTCAGTCTATAGATTAATGGATATCCTATCAATCTACAAGTAGATAACAGGACCACAACATGCAAGCACGTTCCACAAACTTAAATAACTGACATGATTTTCAGCGAAAGAATAAAGTAAAATGCATAACAATCGCCCCACTATGTTCCATTGTCAGGTAAATAGCTATCCTGAACATTTACAAGTAAACATCGGGACCAAACATATACACGTATATGCCCTTCAAATGTGAGTAATTGACATAATTTTCAGCGAACGTATGCAAAAATCTTTTTGGATTTTCTCTTTACATACTTAAAAACACAATATTTTTGTCTTTTGCGAATTTTTATAAAACAAATCAAAACAATTCCCAATCTTTTTGGCTTTTCGGATTTTTCTATATAAACGGAAAATTCACAATATATTTGACTTTACAGATTTTTTAGAACAAAAAGCACAATATTTTCGTATTTTTCATCATTTTTAAATTTTTTGGTTATTCACTATACAAACAAGAATCACAATATTTTTGTATTTTTCATTTTTCACCCCAAAAACCCAAAACATAAAAATAAATGAAAGAAAAATAAAAATAAAAAATAATCAAAACAAGATAGTTATCCTTGTTGAAGGACATCAGCAAGTGTTTTCAGACCGTTTAAACCGAGCCAAAATTTAAAATGAGTTTTGTCAAATGCCTTAGTAAACAGGTTAGCTCGTTGAAAATCCGTGTGCATTTTTTCAGTATTAATTAGTTTCTTTTCAAAAAAATCTAGAATGAAATGATATCGAATCTCAATATGTTTAGTTTTCGAATGTTGTACAGGATTTTTGGTGATACTGATGGCAGCAGAGTTATCAATTAAAATTGGAGTATTAAGAATTTTCAAACCGTAGTCGTGCAGATGTTGTTGTATCCATAAAACCTGTAAACAACAACTCGAGGCTGCCACGTATTCTGCCTCAGCGGTTGAAGTGGAGACCGTTGTCTGCTTCTTACACTGCCAGGAAACAAGCCGGCTTCCTAAAAATTGACACCCTGCTGAAGTCGTTTTGAAGTTGATCTTGCATCCTCCATATTCCGAATCGAAAAAAGTAGTGAGTTCAAACTTATCGTCCTTGAGATACCATAACCCGATGTCAGGATTAACCCTCAGATACTGAAGTATACGTTTAACCGCTGTCAGGTGAGTCACTCGGGGACTTGATTGGTACCTAGCACACAAACAAACTACAAACATTATGTCAGGTCGAGAAGCAGTTAAATACATTAAAGAACCAGTCATAGCACGATAAAGGTTAGGATCGATGGTATCGTCCAATTCATCCGGTGATAAATTGTGACCCACGAGAAGAGGTGTCGAAGGGATTTTTTCGGCAGTTATCTTGAATCGGCTCAAGACATCGTTCACATATTTCGTCTGATGAATGAAAATTCCTTTATCAGACTGACGAACCTGCAACCCTAAGAAAAAGTTCATCTCTCCAATCGAGCTCATTTCGAACTTAGTTTATATTGACTTCACGAAATCCTTACATAACTTGTCATTTGTTGAGCCAAATATAATGTCGTCGACATATATATGGACGAGGAGAAGATCTTCACCAATATTCTTATAAAATAATGTGCAGTCTACAGTTCCTCGCTTGAAGCCGTTATCAGTAAGATGGTCAGCAAGTGTGCCATACCAAGCTCTCGGGGCTTGATGTAAACCATATAGGGCCTTGTTTAATCGGTAAACTCGGTCTGGATAATTAGGATCTTCAAAGCCAGGAGGCTATAAAACAAACACCTCTTCATGTAACTCTCCATTTAAAAACGCGCTCTTCACATCCATCTGATAAACTTTGATG
Organism: Bidens hawaiensis; assembly: GCF_021521415.1. Lineage (NCBI taxonomy): Eukaryota > Viridiplantae > Streptophyta > Magnoliopsida > Asterales > Asteraceae > Bidens > Bidens hawaiensis. Next base: position 36,102 of record NW_027498150.1, read on the forward strand.
TTCTTGAAAGCAGCATAGGCCAAGAAAATTCGTATAGCTTCCAAACGGGCGGCAGGAGCATACACTTCGGTGTAATCTATGCCTTCTTGCTGATGAAATCCCTGAACAACAAGTCTTGCTTTGTTTCTAACAATCACACCACGATCATCCTTTTTGCACTTAAATACCCATTTCGTAGGGATTGTTTTCTTAACAGTAACATGTTTATCAATGAGATCCCATACACCCAGTCGATGAAACTGTTGCAGTTCTTCCTACATTGCTTCTACCCAAGATGGATCAGCGAGATCCATACGAACATTTGTTGGTTTTACTTGAGATAGAAAGCAAGTGTATTTTGCGAGATTCATGATTCCCGAAGAATGCATGTCAGCATACGCACATAAAATAGAATTAATTCAGTTTGCAATTTGATGACGTATTTGCGCACCTACATCAAGATCATCAATGATGTTTATCCTGAGGATGATAAGAATGAATCCGAAGAGTTGGATTCTTAGGCACAACAACATTGTCAGATAAATTAGTTATATTCTCCTCAGCATCATGAGACAATTCACCAGTCTCATGTGTCTCAGGTTGAGGAGCTGAGGAGGAATCAACAAAATAACCATCATCAAATGAGATAAAATCACATCAGACGTATCAGGAAGATCATCTTGTGAAGCATAAACATAAACAGAACCAGAAGATCTTGGAGGTAAGAATTGATCTTCAAAATAAGCACGCACCAAGTCTTCATCTGGTTGTTCAGTTAATTTAGTGAACGAATTAAATAAAACTTCATAATCGAACATCCAGTCAGGTCCTTTTTCCTTGAGGAGGTGTAGTGTACCTTTGGCAATCAACGTGGTACCACTCTTCAAAACATCCTGAAGTAAAATTAAATACTCTTTTCTTTGGTGATGCGTAACCCAGGAAATAACCTACAATTTCCTTCTCTTCAAATTTTCCCGCATCTATTTTCAACATTGTACAAGGACACCCGAATGGTTCTTAGTACTTAAAGTTAGGTTTTCGTTTGTTTAAAAGTTCATAACTTGTCTTTTGGAGTCTCTTTACCATCAGAACACGATTCAACGTGTAGCAAGCAGTATTCACAGCCTCGTTCCAGAATTGAACTGAAAGCTTAGAATCTGTAAGCATTGTTCGAGCTGTTTCAATCAGTGTCCTATTCTTTCTCTCAGCCACCCCATTACATAAGGAGCACAATATTCTCGATGAATTCCTTTCTGAAAACAAAAGAAACCCAACACATTGTTTTTAAACTCCGTACCATTATCACTTCGAATACGTCTCACCTTCAATTTATACAGTGATTCGATCTTAGTTATTAGATTTTGAATCAAAATGGGTGTTTGATCTTTTGAACTCATAAATAAAACCCACGAATATCTTGAATAGTCATCAATGACGACTAGACAGTACCAATCACCAGCTATACTTGCACGATTCACTGGACCGAACAGATCCATATGAAGTCGTTCTAAAGGAGTATCAATGGTATTGATTAACTTAGAAGGATGTGACTTTTTCTTCTGTTTGCCTTTCTTGCAAGCAACACAGTGGTCAGTTAACTTAAAATGTTTCAAAGAAACACCTTCGACCAAGTCATTAGCCATTAAATAATTCATCTTTCGAACATGAATATAACCCATCCTTCTGTGCCACAGAATCGTGTCCTTTTCAGTTGCCTTAGAAACGAAACACATCTCAACAGAACTCATATTCAACACAAAAACATCATTCGATCGAGGGGATCTCATGACAACTATCTCTTCAGGAATAACATATCCCGGTTTTAGGATAATGCACTCCTTATCATTAAATACGATAGTGTACTTTTTGTCACAAATTTGCGACACACTCTATAAATTATGATCAACTTTGTCACAGTAGTTAACTTTTTCAAACATCATATACCCATTTGAAACATCACCTTCTTGCGTTATCATACCACCCGAATTTCCAGCAAAAGCAACATACCCTCCTTGAATATTTTTTACATATGTTAGAAGATTGCTATTGTCGGTAATATGACGAGAGCATCCACTGTCCATGATCCAGTTTTCACCAGCCCAGGCCTCAGTCTTGGGCACCTTTTGAGTTTCACATGTTGAATCAAGATTAGCAGAATTCAAACGTTGTTCAGCAACTTGTGAATAAGTTACAGGCCGTTTACACTTTCATCTTAAATATGCAGCTTGAACGACATTTGTATTCACATTCTTACAAATAGGTTCGGTTGGGACAAATTTTGGTTTTACATTAACCGAATTTTCATTAACAAGAATCACTTTACGAGGATTCACATCAGAAAACATAATGTGAGTTTCATCATCCAAAGACATTGGTCTTTTCAAAATCTCCTTTATCACAGGAACCGGTTTAGATTGGTCCTTGATAAATGGATGAAGATTCTGAGATTTCTTCAAGCCACAATTTCTGACCACGTGTCCTTGTTCACCACAGAGAAAACAAGTTCTCATATCAACACGTTCATGGTGAGGTGGTGTAGAAACATGTGCAACTGAAGGTTGATGATAAACTCCAGCAATTGGTCCTTTATTTAAGTCATCAAATGTCACAAATTTCCTTTTCATGTAGAAATCCAGATTTGAACAATTTGAAAAACTTTGCAATGAATCAGTTACATGAGATTTTACAAATTGAACCTTTTTAGCTGATTTAACAATTGTTTTGCTTTTACTAAAGGATCCACAACATTTGATATCTTAGATTTCACAAAGTCATGTTCAAGATTTTGAATCTTGGAAGTTTCATTTTGAAAGAAGCTTTCAATCAACTCAGGCTTGATTAGATTAAGCGTAATGTCTTTCTCGGTGAAAACTTTGCTAATTCCTTTTAGCTTAAACACACATCCAGTTGAAGAATTTGAAACTGGAGGATTGACAAAACATAGCAAATCCTCATCTGAAATCTTTGGTTTTTCAGATTTCTTTACTTTAACCTTAACTTGTTTCTCCTTTTTCACTTGAGTTGTATTTGAACCACACACAACTTCCTCAAATTCATGAGGTTCACATAAAATGTGATTCGAACATGGAATGTCCTGATTTTTGTGTACGACTTCTGGTTCAAATACATCCTCAACGAGTACTTTCTCAACATTATTTTCAACAAAGACCTTTTTAATTTGAATATGAGGTTTTTGTGATGAAGATTGAACATTCACATTGTCACTTTTAGCACTTTTAGATTTTGTTTCAAAAACTGGTTCATTAACAACAGTTTCTTCATTTTCAGTAAAAGGATTTGCTGTGTAATCATTGTGAAATGGTGGTGGTACTTCAAAGAAACCAACACCTTTCTTTGAATCTTTTTGTTTACTTGAAACATCAATAATTTCATTTAGAAAAAATGATGAATTTCTAAATTTGCCCATCTTATTCTTTAACTTAAGAACCTCATTTTTAAGTTATGTTATCTTGGAACGATGTTTCAAGATTTCTTGAAATTTTTGATCATTAATTGTCATTTTGACAGACAATTCGGCTTTGAGATCATGATTACTAACAGACAATGTTTCAATTTTCTCCCTAGATCTCATTTGAGATTCTAATGATTGTCTATAGGTATCCTTAAGTGAAGCAATTTCTTTTACCAAACTGTCATTATGTGTTTTCAAAGTTTCTAACTTAGGCTTATTTGTCTCACAAACAACACAATGCACAGTAGCAGACAATTTAATAGAATTAGAGGAAGAAGGACTAACCTCATCGATCTTAGCCATACAAGCAAATGTAGTTGGCTACATATGACAGGAATCATCAGAGCCTGAATCAGTGTCATTGTCTGATGATAATTCATTCCCACTTGCATCTTGAAATCTTTCATGCATCTCAAGCATAGCCAAGTTTGCTTGATTCTCGTTGCATAATAAACGTTGAGACCAATCAGTTTCATCAGCAGCAGAAAGTAAGGCTTGTGATCCCGAAGTAGACGGTTTACTACTAGATGGTTTGTCAGTTTTATCACCCTTTCTATCAGAATTTCGCGGTCCATTATATTCTTTCTTCGGTTTATCACACTCTTTCACGAATTGACCAAATTCTTGACAGTTAAAGCACTTGAATTTCAGCTTATCAAACACAATTTTCTTGTTCAACACAAGTAAATCTTTTCCAGTTCTTTGCATGAATTTCTTCACTTTTCTCACGATCATTGCCATGTTCCACTTAAGATCCATAAGTTCCAAATCATCATGATCAACTTGATCATAATATTTATCAGTTAATTCACTCGTTGCAATTTCACTACCCACCAGATTCTCATATGAAGTCGTAAAAGCACAAAGAAACGAGAATTATGTTCGGCTTCTTTGATGTTCACATTTGGTGGTGGAGTGAAGTTGTTTGAAAAAGAAGATCCAACAGATTTCCCAGTGTTTCCGGTGTACCCAGATTCCATAAAACAGGCGCTTGGATCACTACAAGCTGAAGATCCCACATTTGCATTTTGAGTGAGAAAATCAGTGATCGGAATTGTAATGCTACTTAGAGGCATACTTCCTCCATAGAAAGATGGATCATATTTTGATGATTTTTGACACTTTAGATCATATTATCTAGCTTCAATATTTTGCATAAACTCTGAAGCAGTCAAATCTTCGTTTTTGAAATAAATATTTTTTTTAAAACCATAAGAAATGTAGAATACGAAGCAGGTAAAGCATTCTTCGCAGTGTCAATCTTGTCCCTTTCATCTGGTTCCATTTTTAACTTAACCATCTCAGCGATCCGATGATTAAACCTTGTAGTCATTTCCTCAACAGTCTCTCCCTTCAATAAGTTAAAGTTTTGAAATTGAAACTTCAACATTACCTTTTTGCTTTCTTCAGTATTTCCCATACTTCTCATTTTAACATGTTGAAACAATGAAGCACAGATCTTAATACTCCCAACTTGATGGAATCTATTATCAGGTAAAGCCTAGTAAGAGTGGAGTATGCTTTCGTCTTAATTTCTAACGCCTTCTTCTCTTTTTGGGAATACTGTGAAAATGCCTTAGGAGTAAAACCAGTAGTCTCATCACCAATCATTGGTACAGCATAAACTTCATCGAGACAATAGGAACAATCAGGATGAATGGAACCAAGATGAGCACGAAAACGTGGTTCCTATTTTGCAAAATCACTAAACTTCATCAGTCGAGGACATTTGGAATGAGATCCGATTTCAGCATCAAGGTGTAACATTTGTTGCATGAGTGCGTTCTGAGAGCCAACGCATAGAAACCATCCATTGTAAACAAACAAATTCAAATTTAATTAAAAATCAAACTTCAAGGACTAAAAGTGAAAATTTTATAACGAACTGTGAACAGTAACTGTAATGAACTGTGAACAGTAACCGTGATGAACTGAATATAACGAATTAAAGACACGAATTGATTGTTATATGAATAACTAACAAGGAACAGTATCACAATAAATTAGCTTAAAACGAATTAGTAACGAATCAAGGACACGCCACTAACGAATCAAGTCAATCAAGTCAACGAATCAAGTTGACGAATCAGATTGACGAATCAGGTTGACGAATCAGTAATGAATTCAAAGAACACAAACTAACTACAGTTGATGACGAATCAACTACAGTTAACAATGAATCAGGTTGTTAGACGGTTATAACAACCTTTGCCACGTGGCATAAGTTTGTTAGAAAATTGGTTAACGAATTAGACCACGTGTCTAACGAATCAAGCGGAACGAATCAAGCTTGATGACAAACTAGCTATAACAAATTATAGTTCTTAACGAATCTTCAAATGAATTCATGAAGATCTATAAATCTTCAACCAAAATTTCCAGAAATATGGAAAATTTCCAGAATTAAGAACACACAATACCAAATACAAATCCGTAATACTACCTCAAATCAACACCAAATCATCCAAGTAATGACTCAAAATACTTATACACCAATTGCGAAGCCACTACACACTATCTCATACACTTAATTAGCCAAATCAGACCACTATTAAACCAAAATACTGATGCTCTGTTCCATACAAATTCAGATCCAACCCAAACTCAATCCAAATCCAAACCAATTATAAATTCAATCCACACACTTAATCCGTATACCTTACCGTACACGTATCAAACCAAATTCAAACCATAATCAACCAATTCATCTGTTAATTCAACTGAGTTCAACATAAACTTAGTAAAACCGAAATCAATTTGAATATACTTCAATTATCAATCCAGTAAACGAGCAATTCGAATGACTGAAAGCTTTAATACCACTTGTAGAACCACGGACTAATCAGATCTATAACAAATTAATCTTAGATCTAAAACCGTAATAGGATCTAGTTCATGATTACTCTTAATTAGTATATATATATTATGTATTAGGTGCACTATGTGTAGGATATTAATAGATTAAAAGAAGCTTCGATCGAGAGAAGATTTTTGACAGAGGTTCAATACTTTAATAATCAAAACTTAAATTATCAAAGGACTAAGCCTCTATATATAGACGATGTATCTAATTCGTTCCACATCCCATAACGAATTAGAGTCCAGTTCGTTAACATTACAGACTCGATAAACAAACATAACGAATCAATGATTCATTATGCCCCATTCGACAACATTCCATGGCGAATAGGAACATACATAACGAACTACAAGCCCATTCGTTAAACATCCTTAACGAATGGGTGTTACATTAAACAAACTGCTAGTTCATTAAACATCCTTAACGAACTATCATTATATTAATGAACTAACTATTTAACATAAATATCTTTTTCATTATAATAATAATAAATACAAAGACGATAAATACAAAGATTCGAGACGGCAAAACTGTGCGCTAACAATGTACGCGGTGATTTTATAAGTTTTAATTATATTTTTTTAATGAAATAACGAATTCTAACAAAAAATGATAAGATGTTTCATTACAGATGACATAAAAAAGATCATAAATAAAATTAGCATGAATAAAACACGCTTTGTATTACAATTTCGAAAGAAAATGATGAAAATTTTGTGGAACCATGGAGATTGAATAAATGCGTGAAAATAAAACTGTTATTCATTTATATTTTCTTCTTGTCGTTATCATCTTAGATCTGTAAACATTATTCACTGAATTTTTCCACATTCATCTCATACACTCAAAAGTGTATATAAATTTATTTAATAATTAAAACAAAAGATAGATCTGATTTTAATAAAGATATAAATATTTTAATTATATTATTATATTACCTGTATATTTTTAATCCCCTGTGATTTAGGTAATTAGTTATCTGATTATAGAATGAATTAATATGTATTGATGTTACTAACATAAATATGTTTTTATTAGAAATAGAAAAAAAACAGTTTACGTGAGAAATTTATGTTAGGAATAAATCTCCAAGTGTGTGTCCATAGTAGCTATTTCTTTTTATTAAAATAGGTAGATTAATTATTCGGATTTCATATATATTCCTATTATTCAGATTTTACACAATTTTATCAAACAAAGAAACGAGAAATGTAAAAATTGCAATGAGCTGGTGGTCGAGTAGTAAGAGAGAGATGATGCTAAACTGTCCCTATCTAGTCAAAAAGAATATTAAACAAAGTCCTAATCACCTTAAACTAGTCTTGTTAAGTAGGGTGTCGAACCACAAGGAGGTATGTGGTTAGTGTAATGTGAAACTAGTTCCCAACATTAGAAGTATGCAGTTCTGAGTGCTGATCACACTAGCAAAGAATTAGTTTTAAATTCAAACAAGAAAATTAAGCAAAGTTCAAGCAATTAACAAAGACAAATCACACCTGAGGTTCAGGCATGTAACAAAACATCAGAAGGTATTAGTTATCCATGTTTGTTTATTTTAAACTAGCTTTAGAGCCCGTGTGATTCACATGATGCTAAAAATGTATACAATTTAGCTACAAAAATTAAATGAAAACTTTAAAAAGCAAACCTATATTTTTATCAAATTTAATGATTTTATAATTTCATATTTTATTTTCTAATGAAATATTAATACGAATATATGGCGTATTCTCCCGTAATTTCTTCATAATCATGAAAAAGATGCACCCGGTGATTTTATAAGTTGTAATTATAATTTTTAATGGCAAAACGAATTCTAACAAAAAATGATAAGATGTTTCATTATGGATGACATAAAAAAATCATATATAAAATTAGCATGAATAAAACACGCTTTTGTATTACATTTTCGAAAGAAAATGATAAAAATTTCATGGAACCATGGAAATTGAATAAATGGTGAGAATAAAATTATCATTCATTTATAATTTCTTCTTGTCTTTAGCATATTAGACCTATAAATATTGTTTATTGAATTTTACCACATTCATCTCATACACTCAAAAGTGTATATAAATTTAATAACAAAAACAAAAGATAGATATGATTTCATTAGAGATATAAATATTTTAATTATATTATTATAGATACCTGCATATTTTTAATCTCATGTGATTTAGTAAATTATTTATTTGATTATAGAATGAATTAATATGTTTTGATGTTAATAGAAAAAAATAGTTTGAGGGAGAAATTTATGTTAGGAATAAATCTCTAAGTGTGTATCCATGGTTATTTTTTTTATTAAAATAGGTAGATTAATAATTGGGATTTCATATATATTCCTATTATTCAGATTTTACACAATTTTATCAAACAAAGAAACGAGAAATGTAAAAATCGCCAATGAGCCGGTGGTCGAGTAGTAAGAGAGAGATGATGCTAGACTGTCTCTGTCTAGTCAAAAACAATATTAAACAATGTCCTAATCACCTTAAACTATTTTTGGTAAGTATGGTGTCGAACCATGAGGAGTATGTGTATGAAGTATGCAGTTCTGAGTACTAATCACACTAGCAAAGAATTGGTTTTAAATTCAAACAAGAAAATTAAGCAAAGTTCAAGCAATTAACAAAGACAAATCGCACTCGAAGTTCAAGTATGTAACAAAACAGTAATCTCATGTTCACTTAACAGATTAATTGTCAATATCAATGCAGGTTGGCTAACTAGTTAATAAGTTAAACCTTAGGCATCAACAATCGCTAACACACGATATTGGTTATCAAACGGTCCCTGCCAGTGTGACTCAATTAAGCGCAATTGTATGCTTCATCACTAATCAAAACAACCCTATTAACAGTATCACAACAACTGTCAAACTAATTGTTTCGATCAAAATAGACCTAAACTGACCGAATACACAATAATGCCAAAATCAATACTCGTAGATCAATAATTGACAATTACAATTAGTTGTTCTTAAAACATGAGAAAAACTGTAAAAGTACAATACTCTACATAAGTGGTGTTTCCTAGCCCCAAAAATCGTCCCAAAACGGTAAAGAGAAGCAAAAAATGAGTTAGGGTTTATTATTTCTTTTTATATCCTAAAAAACTCGTAAGTTCGCATCACATATCAGCACCCGGCATAAGCTACGCCGGGCATAGAATTGTTTTAAAAGTGTTTATGCTCTTTTTGTCAGGTCCTGGAGTAAGATATGCCCGGGCCCAGGGCAAGCTACGCTAGGACGTGAAATTTCATGTTTGTTTTTGTTTCCCATCCAACGCTTGTATAACTTGCTTAGGCTCAAGTTCTATCCTTGAACTGCATGAGGTTGATCTCACTGCACTGTCGTGTATTCGGGCGAGTGTTCAGTGGTCGTCGGCCCTATGTGAGGGTTTTCTCTTATTCAGAGGCGAGTGCATTATGAAGGATTCGTTGCCGCTAAAAGAAATTAAAAATAAAAAGTAGTGAGTTAATAATATTATTTGATCACCAAAGATAAGGGGAAAAAAAGGAAATGTTTTGTCTCTGGAACTGGATCAACAAAACATAACAGAACAGAAGAAATGGCTCTATGTAACCCTCCGACCATCCTTTATCTACCTTCATCCTCCTCTTTCTCTTTGCAATTCCCTTATAACAGCTTCAATCTCCGACGACGAATGCCTCCGGCCACAATAATCGCTAAGAATTCAACTGATGCCTCCGTTACAAAATTCATCACGTTTTTGGGGAAAGGTGGCTCCGGCAAAACCTTTTCCGCCGCTTTCGCCGCTCAGGTTCGCTTATTATTAATTCTTCTGAAATTAGTATCAAAACTTAGTAATAGTAGTTGTTAGCCATATGTTACACCAAATTAAGATAAGTTGAAAACTCGCAGCATTTCGCAATGGCGGGGCTCAAAACATGTTTGGTCATACATTCACAAGATCCTGCTGCGGATTATATACTTAACTGTAAGATTGGAACAACTCCTGTCACTTGCAATGATAATCTGTCGGCTGTTAGATTGGAAACCACAAAAGTAATTTCTGTTTCTTCTTCTTCTTCGGTTTCTGCATCGTTTGATCATTGTGTACTGATAAAGTGTGTTTGATGATCGATATTAGTTGATTCTCGAGCCACTTAGTAAATTGAAGCAGGCCGATGCACGTCTTAACTTGACACAAGGACTCCTTGAAGGGGTGGGTATGTGACTATTTTTAAATATATGTTATGTAAAAATTATTTTACAAATTTGCTAGTTAGGATCGCGAGCCAGCTTGAGATCGATAAGTGAAGCTCAGGCTTGTTTTTAATCCACCTTTTTATAAGGCTCAAGCTCAGGCTCAAGCTCGTTTAAGCTTGGCTCAATTCGAGCATTTAGCTAGCTGATGACGAGTAGCCCACTGCTCAAACGGCTTGTATCTAAATGAGCCAAGCCCATGCTAGGGTTGGCTCAGCTTGTGGCTTGCACCACTACTTTTGTTCCAAAATGCTCATTTTTGGTTTTTGTTTTGTTTCCCTTTTTTTTTACAATTAACAATGGTTTGTTTGTTACAAAAGTCAAATATGATGTTTTGAAAAGTCAATTCTTATTTTTTAAATAGTTACAAGGTTGATCTAAATGACGTTTAATGCACCATTTTTGAGTAGGTGGTAGGAGAAGAGCTCGGTGTGCTTCCGGGAATGGATACAATATTTTCCGCCTTGGAACTTGAAAAACTTGTCGGGTTTTTAAGGAAAAAAACTCAAAAGAATAATCCAAAATACGATTTTGATGTAATTGTTTATGATGGTTTAAGCACTGAAGAAACAATAAGGTTGATAGGTGCAACCGGGAAATCAAGGTTATACATCCCTCTCTCCCTCTTTCTAATATGTATATATACATATAAGTAGGAGTACAAACGAGCCTAGACGAGCCCGAGCTTGACTTCGAGCTTGGCTCATTAAAATTACTAGAGCTCGAGTTCGGATTTTTTCGAGCTCTATCTTTAAAGCTTGGGATTGTGAGTAGTTTTTCAAGCTTGAGGTCAGCTCAGGCTCGGCTCGTTTGTTCTTTATTAATTGTTTTTTATATTTATTTATATATAACATAATAGACAGAATTACAAATATTGTCCTTTATGTTTGTACTGAATTTCATTGCTTGTCCGTTATATTTAAAATTGATTTGTTTTATCCTTTACATTTCCAAATCCAACATCGTTTGTCCTTTATATTTTATCATAATTTAATACATCATAAAAAATTAGTGTTCAATGATATATTTAATATATTAAATAAATATTGTTTATATATAGTCTAGTTTAGGCTCCACTCGTTTTATTATTAGTTAGTTTTTATATTTATATTAGTTATAATATTTATGTACAACATAATATGTATTTGTTTTTATCATAATTTAACACATCATAATATTTTTTCTATAAATATATATTTAATATATCAAATCAAAATTTTATAAGTAATAGTCTCATTTAGGCTCGTGAACCAGCTCCGGTTCGGCTCGTGAGCCAGCTCCAGTTCGGTCCCCGATTTTCAGAAACGGCCGGGAAACGTTTCGGCGGCGTTTCGCCGGCGTACCCGTCCCCGGGACGGGGACTCAACTGCCCTTGCCGTTTCTGTGCATCATAGTATAACATAGTATATTTATTGTTTACTTATTTATATCACAGATTTATACATAATATTTTTCATATAAATATTAAATATATATTTAATATATAATTATATATATATAAGCTATATAAATAATAGCCTTCTTCAGGCTCGTGAGCCAGCTCGAGCTCGATAAGTAAAATCTCTGGCTTGGGCTCATTTACTGAACAAGCTTATTCTTAGGCTCGAGCACCTATGAGCCTGGCTCGATTTGAGCTTTTAGCGAGCTGATCTCTAGTAGCTCACGAGCGGCTTGGCTCGTTTACACCCCTACATGAAATGAGGATATATAATCATAATTCTGTTATCAGATTGTATTTGAAATACATGCGGTTATTGGCTGAAAAGACGGATTTCGGACGGTTGGCTGGCCCATCACTATTGAGACTTGCGGATGAGTCGTTAAATGCAGGGACTTATAGTTCTGGTTATAATGGACAGCTTAGTGGGGAAATTTGGGACAAATTAGAGCATACATTAGAGGTATCACATTTTCATTTTTTGATTGACATTCCCCAAAATAGCCCTATTAGATGTAGCAACTAGGGATATTTTCATTTTTTGATTGACTTATATCATATATATCCGAACCATTTTTTTAAGTATCATATATATAAACGAAAGTTTTCAAATACTGTATATATTTTAAACCAAATTCTAAATGTTAACTTATTTTATAAAAGTAAAAAAACGAGGAAAAAAAACCAGTATAAAAGATTGAGTTAAAAAAATAGTTAAAAATCAAATTGTAAAGCTAGGGTAAAATGGTCGTCTCATATATTGTTTTCATGAAATATATTAAAATGGATAAATATGATATTTAGAATTGGGATATTGGATTTTAATACTCCTAACTTTAACCCTTGGTTAATATCACTCCCAACTTTTGATTTGTCAGACACCACTCCCAACTTTTATCCTATTTGTTTCTGGCACTCCCGAACTTAACGGACCCTAACTCCGTTAATTTTTCTTGCTGACGTGGCACTTTCTAATTAAATAATTATAAACACTATTAATAATAATCTCCCCCCCCCCCACTTTTTCTCCCTCGTTACTCTCACCCCAAACCACCAACATCAAATCACACCGCCGGCAAGCTACCCAACAAACCACCACTGTCGCCACAACCATACAACTCCTCACAGACACCGGCACCATCGTACAACTTCTCACGTTTTTGCTTGTTCAGTCGGATGCTCAAACGATGTTCAAGAAGACAAGATTTGTAATTTAAAGCGCCGATTATGTAGTCCCCATCGTCAATCGGACTTCAAAACTCAAATCGAAACTCAATACTTGTTCAATCATTCAATCAGTGCTTCGCCGTCTTCTCGTTTCGGATAACAGTCTCCTGGCTGAACTCCAGCTTCAATCAGTGCTTCGGTATCTGCAGTTTAAGAGAAGTCGAGCTTTTAAATTATTTGTTCAAGAACACAGTGGTTGAGCCTTGGATTATAGAGTTAAAGATATGGGAGTCCAGATATCCCCCCTCAACGGACTTTATCTGGATAATGATGTTATGGTGTTGAGAAGCTTCTCAAAGTTGAAGAATTCAATTGGAGTTCAAACATTATTATTATTTAAAAAAATATATATATATATTAAATTTTTTTTATCAGACAAGATAAGAGAGTGGAGTTTGAGATGGTTTGGTCATGTGAAGAGAAGACATTCGACGAATCCTGTCAGATCCGTAGAAAACATGACTATAGAGGGGAGGAGGGGTAGAGGACGACCTAAATTGACTTGGGATGAGAGGATTAGGCGTGATTTGATAGACCTAAACCTCTCCGAGGACATGGTTGGAGATAGGAATTCTTGGAGAAGTAGGATTAAAGTTAAAGATTTTTAGGGAGAAAGTAACATCTTATGGCTTCTATTTACCTTATTTTGGTCTCACACCATATAGTATTATTATTATTTTATTATTACTATTAATGTTTTATTAATATTAATATTAATTTGTATTAATATTACTATTATTATTATTTTATTATTTCATTTACTTTATATTGCCACACACATATGTACTTCAGAGCTGAGGGTCTCTCTGGAAGCCACCTCTTTATCCCGTTAGATAAAGGTACGGTGTGCCTACATCCCACCCTCCCCAGACCCTACTTATAGCTTTGCTGTTGGTGGGACTTAACTGGGTATGATTGATTGATTGATTGAAAAAGTGCCACGTCAGCAAAAAAACTAACGGAGTTAGGGTCTGTTAAGTTCGGGAGTGCTAAAAACAAATAAGGTGAAAGTTGGGAGTGGTGGATAACAAATCGAAAGTTGGGAGTGGTATCAACCAACGGGTTAAAGTTGGGAGTATTAAAAACCAATATCCCTTTAGAATTTGGTTTACTACATGATATCTGAAGGTTTTTGTGAGGATAGATATGACATATTAAAAAATTGGTCTTGATATATATGATATTTAAAAAGTTTCTAAGGATATATATGTAACTGTTGTAAAGTTTTATTTTCTTTTTCTTGGGGTCACATACCAGTCTCTAAATTAAAAAAAAAAAAAAAGAAGTAATCTTTGTTTATTTGTGATGCAGAACGGGTCATCTTTCGTTACAAATCCCGATCTATTCGGGTGCTATCTCGTGATGAATATAAACGACCCAATGTCGTTAAATGCAGCATTACGTTACTGGGGTTGTGCTGTACAAGCCGGTGCACTCATTTCCGGTGCATTCGGCATATCATATTCAAGTTATGACCACCAACATGTCGAAACCGCCAAAACTAAATTTTCGCCCTTGCCTTTTGCATCTTTTACCCCTGTCTCATTTACACCCCCTTTGAATTGGAGAGATATAATGCACAACGAAAATTCTAAGGATGCACAAGAGCTTCTTTCAAGAACCGGTTTAAATGAGCATACGCAGTCCGTGACGTTTGATCCCGTTAACAAAACCGTGACACTTCTCATGCCTGGTTTTGACAAGTCGGAAATCAAGTTGTATCAAGTAAGTCAATATAAAACTTGTGTTATTTTGAAAGTCATTTTGAAAGTCAAACTTTGTTTGTTTGACTCTTTGACTATCGAATCATGGTTGTCGTTCGTAAATGTAAATCTGTAATATAAACCTAACTTTTATGAACAATACGATGATCAACATAAGCATGCTCGTGTTTGTTCATTTAATTTTAGCCTAACAAATGATCGAACACGAACAGTTGAACGAATGAGGGTTAATTTGATCATGTTCGTTCGTTAAAAATGAACATGTCCGTTTTTGTTTATATCCGTTCGTTAATAGTAAAAATAAATGATTCACTAACATAATTGAATATAGAAGAACGCAAATAACTGAATATAACTCGGCAGACCATCAATGCATTGGGCCTAAAAAATCTAATAAAACTTCACTAAACTGTAATGGGTGATATTTTAATGTCATAAACTTGACTAAATTATAACGGACCTAAAAAATTAGGTGATTACATAAAAAATGTAAAACAAATGTAAACGAACGATCACGAACATAAATGTACAAACTACAAGCGAGGCATTTGTTCATGTTTTTGCGTTTATTAAATAAATGAACTTCCTGCTGAACGGTTCATAAACAGTTCACTTAACATTCAGTTTGTTTGCCGGCCTAATTTCAGATTATTGTGTTGATTTTAAGTCAAAATTTGTTTGTTTGACTTTTATTGAATCTTTGCAGTATAGGGGAGGATCAGAGTTATTGATTGAAGCCGGGGATCAAAGACGGGTTGTGTTTTTACCATCTCAGATTCAAGGGAAGGTTGGGGGTGCTAAATTTATAGACCGAAAGCTTGTAATAGCAATGCAGTAGTTAACTATTGTTCTTGTTAGCAAGCCTTTGATTTAAGAAAAAGGTTTTAAAATTTATGTTACTAGTATAAGATAGTGAGTTTCTTGGAAATCTTGAACATACATGATATGAAAATGGGTATATTTATAAATCTTTATTATGTTTATTTTTCTTAATTTAATAGTAGTCAATTTGATGAAATAAAACTTATCCCCAACATGAGACACCCACTCTCCTTAAACAAACATCCAAAGACACCCCGATCTTTATTTGCCTCCATTATTGTCGCATTTTGCTTGCAAACCAAACCAATCTACTTGCAAGTAGCAACCAAGACTCTTCTTGGGGCTAAAGATGGCCTTCTTCCATGAAGTGTTGCATAATTATCAAGAAACAACACATCTCCTTTTTCCCACTTAAATTGAATACTCTCTTCCTCAATTATTTCTTCACATCTCTTCACTATGTCCTTCGGTATCTCCGTCCCGTCTGCCATCATAGCCGAGCTAAGATCCTTCCCGTGCATACCGACCAACGTGTTGAACCACATTCACCTCCCTTTCCTTCCTTCAAACACCTTTGTCAACGGCCTCGGCACCAAAATCGTCTTTATACTACCATTTTCTAGCCATTCCACGTCCATCCCTAGCGCCCTTGCCCTGTCAGGTTCGTGCCTAAGTTAGTTACAACAGTTGTGCTAATATATATGACTACGAAGTTATAAGTAAAAAAAAAAATCAACTATGAGAACTGTTACTGGAAAACTTGTGGGACTTAGTGTATGGCTGATGTACCTTCTCTCGGCTTCTAGTTGGTCATGTGTTGCAAAGGCGTCTTGCCAACCGCGACCTCTCATGGAGGTGGAATTGTCGTTGCTTAGAGCGATGAACGTGTATCTTAAGCCCTTTGCCTCAACTTCCTCCACGAATTCCGGGAACTCCTCAATCATTCGTTCGGTGACTTTAAAGCTTGGTACGAATGGCGTCTCTCCACCCTCTGGTGGTGGAATTTCACAGAAAAGTATCACCTTTTTCGGAAACTCATTTATCTGTTCATATAATGTTATCAATGTCACATACTAAACTTTGTTAACAATATTACAATTAAATGATTTGACATACCAGAACCATTTCATGATGGTAGTAAAGAACTCCGAAAGAGGTCCTTCATTAGCGGTCCAAACACGCTTGTGGATATGAGTTCGAGGGGCGGAGCCCACGTACCGGATATCCTCCCAGCCAAACGTCTCCACAATGTCATTGAACTCGACAGCATTCTTGACATCAAACCCTCGTAGCAAAACCGCACTGTTCTTGGTCACCAAGTCATCAAACCATTCTTTGTTGTTCTTGAGAGCCTCAAGTAACGAGTCGATCCCGTTCTTGTTTGGCTCGGGTGGCGTGAGCACCAACGGCACGGTTTCACCGTCGACCAACTTCTCACCTTCGCATTTCCCGACCTTGAATTCCTTGCAGTTGTACTCCATTGCTGTTTGTCACTTGATGGTTAATTATGGGATTAATGACTAGAATGAAGGAGTATTTATAGCCACAATCATGGTCAAGTTGTTCCAAATGCTACATCCACAATATAAACCTAACTTTAAGACCGATGATCATAACAAAGATGCATACTTGTCTCAAGTATGAAGACGACTTAAGGTTTATTTTTAGTATTTGTTTCTATGTTTAAAGAGGCCGAAAGATTCTTTTTCATGTCAGGAAATATACTACCAAAGGAAAAGTACAAGAAATTTAATTTACAAAGTCAAAGATTTAGCATCTTCTATTATGTTTAGATGCTTTACATAAATTTGAATAACATAAATAATTTAAGGACTTTGTTGTGAAAAAAAAAGTCCTTTTGAACGACAAACAAACCCGGCCACCGGGTACAACCATTGAAAAAATGCCACCTACGTATGTGATCGCAGACAGCGTTGGTGATCTCGTCCCACACGAGTTATAGGGAAAACCCATTGTGGTAAAACATCTGCTTGCACATGACATTTTGTCCCAAACGAGACTTGAAACGGTGAACTCCCGAATAAAAGAACAGGATCAAGCTGAAGATGCGAGAGAGATTTGAGATTCTGTAAGTAACTCAGTGCTCCATACGTGAAACTTTCCCCTCATCCGGCTCAAGCAGGTACACTAAATAAAGAAAGGTCGAGAAAACTCACAAACAACAAAAGGATCTACTCCCGCTCATAATCAAGTTACGCTCCTAGGTACCTGTAATTGCGATCATTTAGAAAGTCACTAGGGTACCGCTAGAATAGTGTTCCTTTGGCGAAATAGGACTTAATTATATATTTAATTTCGACATATTAGATTTTTTCTTATCTTTTGTTTTTACAATTTTCTATAAAAAAACGTTATCGAATTTGCCTTGTTTTCATATGTTATATCATCGATATAAAGGAGATACATTTTCTAAGTGACTGACAATTATTAAAGAAATATATATTCCAAAGTCTATTGACTCGTTTACTACCAAAAACATATGTAAAATGGCGATTACACGATTATTTAGCCATCATTTTCACTTTTAGTGTGGGACGGCCAAAACCAACCCCATATATATAATTAGGCATTGAAGAAATTTGATATCATGTTAACCATGAAGATTTGACACTAACTCAAAATTAAGGTTAATAAATATCAAACATGGAAAATTTTTAATGTGTAGGTGATTTTTGTGCCATCATGATCATTTTTAGTGGAATCGGGATTTGCTTAAGACAAAAGGAAAATGAGAATGTAGATTAATTGATATGGGTTAGGACTTAGGAAGCATAGAGTAACACTCATTCATGACTATTCTTGATTTATGTACCAACAAACTCGAGGATAATTCCAGGGTCTCACTTAAAGTCGTCTCACCATTTGGTTTATATTTTATTTTATTTTATAGATCCATTTATACCTTATTGGTTTTCTATTGGTTGGTAAGATGGTAATGATCTAAGTTTTTTTTTTATATTTAGGGCTTCTATTTCTTGATTCATAACTTTAACCAAGTTAACATCTTTACATTTTTCAGAACATGACTTGTGTTAGATGTTTTTAACCTCGAAGAGAAAAAGTATTTAATAACAATTAGATAGATTTGAGTATGTAACAAATTAATGTTTCTATCCCATATTTAACTGTTCTGTCACGAACAAAGTCAGTGTATTTTTTGGTATTATTGCTAAGCCTGCTTATTTATGAGTGTTTTATTAAGGTCGGTGTAGGTGCCCATGGGGAAGTTAGCATCAGTTATTTCCTCATTAAAATTTTCAATCATTAAAATTTTCAACCACAACTGGTTGCCAAGAGGTATGAGTGTTAGCAATATGGGCATCGGCCTCCAATTGGTTTGCATCAATATCTAGTTACTATTGGCAAGACTTTGTTTATTCCTCAAATAGTCTATGTGACAACTGTTCTCATGTAGAAAAAATATATAATAATATATATTTATATACGACCATTATAATCATTTATAAGATAATAGGTCAACATATTAACTATACCTTATTATGTATTAGTTTGGTAATTATTGATATGACATATTACCTATAATTAATTGATAAAGGGTTTCCCCTTGAGTGTATATATAAAGAGAGAATAATAACATCATAACCTAATTTCACACACATACAATTTTGTATTTTGTGTGTCTCCTTTCTCCTAAACCGGGTTCCTTTCAAGAACCCTAACACCATCCTTAACTATACATCCTAAAGGGGAACTCGATCAAGATGACAAGTATGTCAACTACATCATACCATGCTGCGATTACTAATCTCCATGCTGTAACAGGTTCATAGGTTTAATATTTATTATGTTTTATATTGCTTACATGAAGAACTGATCAACATGTGGTATCAGAGCGATGTTGATTAATCAATTCTTCATGTTTTCCCTAAATCTGGAATTGAATCAGAAGACATGGACTAAAACTTAATAAACCCTAATTTTTTCGGTTTCTTTTATCATGTTCTATTACGAAAACAATATATGAAACTGCTTAAAATCGCTAAAATTCATATTTAGTAAACTCTAATATTTTTAAAATCTGTTAATTTCATGTTTAAAGATTTCGATTCCAAGTTTTTTTTTGTGTATGTTTAATTGTTAAAATTTTCGATAATGTTCTTCATGTTCATCATTATTATCGAAAATTATGCATATGTTGGTTCAAAATCTAGATTAAAATTTGTTAATGATTATTTAGGGAAATATTTTTCAAATCTTGGATAACTTATAAGTTTTAATATTTTCTTAAAAGATTTGAATCCTTTTAAAATAGGATACAAATATAATTGTTAATCATTAAAAAGTTTGAACCAAATCTTATCATTATTAATTTAATTAATAAAGATCATGGATTAGTCTACGGGTTTTCAAGTCATTTTATGGGTTTCTAACTAGTTTACCGACCATAGGCCATAAACCTCAGAAACCCGTAAACCCATTAAGATTCTCGAAAACTCAAATTTTTTTGGAAACTCAATTTTCCAAGAACTAAATTTTACGAGAACTCTAATGATTTGATATTAACTACATAGTTTTGTAAATTGTTATATATATATATATATATATATATATATATATATTTTACAAATCTAAGAAAGCTTAACTTGAATGAACTTTTGATGTATCACTTCTGCCCAAAGGTGATTTGTTACATTTATCATATCATTAAAGTCTAATTTAAAGCTTTTGTTAGTTTTTGCCTAAGATGATATGAATGTCTCACTTCTGCCCAAAGGTGATGTGTTACATTTTTATCTAGCAAAACTAGCCCATGCATAATTAAAATAATTGTCACACTTCTGCCCAAAGGTGATGTGTTACAATTGTTTTGCACACACTTAAATAAATTTTAATTCTGCCCAAAGGTGATTTATTTTTGTTTAAGTAGAACTTTTAATTATAGTCTGTTAGTTTGATGTTAATAATAGACATATCACATCTTTAATAAAATATAATGATCCTCAAATTAATAATCCTTCATTAATCTAATGATCATAAATTTTAATATGTATGATTTTAATATCCCATAATGTTACTCACTATAACATACTTGTATAATTAACGATCTCATCCAAATCATCCACTCTAATTTCAAAACACAACTGAATTTGTCTCATAAAAAGTTTTAATAACATTTAGCTCTTCTCAGTTTTAATTATCCATTAAAACATGATATGACTATCCTACTGCTCTTTCTAATAACAATCATTCCATTAAAAAACTGGAACATAACAAATAGAATGAGTCAATCATAATGTCTCTTACGATAATGATAATCAAAAACTTATATGAATAAATGTTATCATTAGAGTTATTCTAGATTTAGTTTTTCCTAAGACTAATCAAAATAACTCCTAAGATTCATGCACTCCTTAAAAGTTCTAACTATAAGGTTAAGTGGCATTACTGAATACATCATAATGTACAATACGTGACCCATAAAATTAAGGGCTCACACATGAAAATAAGTACAATTTTATAGTACATTACATACTAAAATTTTCAATAGTACAATTTGGTGCCTTAAGAATCAACTATAACACTCAGAAGTACCAAAAGAAAATGAGTGTGTTGATCAGCAACATATGTACAAGAAAAGAAATGTCTGGTATGGGAAATAAGATGTTATTCAACTCACACCACTAAAACTTAAAAGAGGATAATTCTAAGGTTTATAGATAAAATACAAGTATTACTTCCAGCTTTAAGTTCTCTAAGAAGAAGTCTCGTTGCAAATATATGTTATTATATTAGGCATAAGCATTACAAGACTATCCATATTTCAAAAGAACAACCGGCTAAAACTGATAGTTGTATAAATAATTTTAAAGTCTGTTAATCCTAATATTCCCATCAACACATGATTGGTTGAGTCTAGTTCTATAAGTTTCTTTACTGATATCAACAAATAACTAACGTGAGTGTTAGTGACAAAATAATGTTAAGGCTATTATAACCATGAGACCGTCTTCTAATTACGCTTTATGATACCTTAAATATTCTAGAGATTAATCATAATTTAGTATCAATACTTAAGCTACATTATGACAGTTGTGAGGTTTGCATAGCCAAAATAAAGTCACTCTCACCCTAAAATCTCATATTATTTATTATCAGTATCTGGATTGAAACATTTATAAAACAGAACTCGATGATATTACATGCTTTCACAACTTTTATTATTATGCAATAAGAATTTAACAAAAGACAAATGAGACTTATAAAATTCATCCATTAAAACCAAATTTCATGAGAAATCATGACATGGTTAATGAGGGTGATTTTTTCATCTAATCTCATTCTTAGTGATTTTAATCATGTGTTAAATGCCATAAAACATTATTTGGCTTAAGGAATAAGTATGGGTCCACCATAAGTTATATTTCATTGACATTCGTGAAACTTATTCAAAAGGAATTTCAGACATAATTCTTTTATTATTTAAAAAGTTATTTACTTGTATCCAATCTATCTTCTATGGTCAACAGTCTTAAAGAGATCCATTCATGTATACTTATTATGAATTTTTATAAATATGTCCCTAAATTTATTATGACATCTTGACATTAATGAAATCAAATCAAGTCTAACATATATATGACAGATTCCCACATCACGCACATCATTGAAACTTCTCTTGTAGTTTTCATAGAGATATTAAAAAATCAGTGGGAGCCTTAAGTGTCTCAATCACAACTTACAAGATTTGCAAGAGATGGGGGAGTGAAAACTTGATAGTATCTTAATTACACCTCTTGTACAAGACACTGCTCCATCTCAACACTATTCTATCAAAACTTATCTCTTTAGAATTTACTACTACACTTAAAAAAGTTTCATTGCTTCTTAAATGTGGGCATACTCCGATTTCTTACTAAAATAATCCTCATAAGAGAAACTACAACAACTTATATTATTAACTTGCTTCTTTATTAGAATCTATTGGTCTTTAAATATTGACCATATGCATGTAAATTTCCTAAAGGCTTCTAAGGTTAGTGGGAGCAGTAAAAGTCCATATAATGACTTGTCAAAAGTACAAGAGGCGGGGGGGGGGGGAGTCATTAAATTTTTACTCCGAATTTCACTCCGATTACACCTCTTCTACACCATACTGCACCAACTCTTACACACTTAGATTCCTGAAAATGATAGTAACCTAACCAAGAGTTAATCCTTAAAACCGAGACTTTTAAAATTACCCAATAATCAACTCAGAAGGCCATCGAGGTTTTATAACCTACTAAAATTGATGATTATGTAACCTCCCTAACTAAAGTTGAAATGGATGTTGGAAATTTTAATGCTCCTACCCCTTAAAATTAAACCATTAGCATCAATCATAATTGACTCCATAAGTCAGGCTAACGTTTTGAGATTTGGTTGAATCACCTAATAGTGTTCATAACTAAACTAAATTCCAATACGAAACGTTAAGTCAGTAAGAAGCACGATTGATTGTAAAAGGTTATATTCAAGGATAAACCAATTATCAAAGAATCTTCTTACCTATATTAAAAAAGATGTTTTTAAGGATCATTATTGTTCTAGTTAGGGTTGTTCAAAGGGTAAGAGCCTACCCTTTTACCTAATACCCTACCCAAACCCTTTACCCTTTTAGGAAGAAACGTAGACCCGAGACCCTACCCTCTAAACAATAAAAGGGTCGGGTATAAATAAGGGTTTTAAGGGTCCAACCCTTTACCTTTTAAAGCAGTAGTCACATCTCTTTTTCTGCATTTACTAGTTGCATATCTCATATATGAGTTTAACATATGAATCGTAGAACAATTATAATTTCATTTAATAATATAGTAAAGTCTAACTTTGAAAGTTAATCATCCATTTGAACTGATGCATATAATATTCACATTTACAAATTACATGTAGAGAACAATTCAGTTATTCCCATATATATGTTTCCAATCATTAGTATGCCTTTATTTTTGTTTTTCTTAGTAATTGGGAAATTTCGGATGAATAATATATGAAATACAAATCTCTCATAAATTTCAGATTAATCGCGAATCTCATATATATCTATCTAGAAACTAGTAAATGGGTCAAGGGTTTGAAAAAGGGTCGGACCCTTAAAACCCCTTTACCTTTTAAGGTGAAATTTAAATACCCTTTACCCGACCCATATTATATATTCGGGTCTAATTAAGGGTTTTGCGAGTCGAGTAACCGGGTTTCAAGGGTCCGACCCTTATCTTGCTCACCCCTAGTTCTAGTAGCTTATAAGAGTTAAGAGCTACATTAGATGAACATTAAAACAACTTTCCCTAACAATCAGCTTACATATTTATATGTTCATAAAACAACCTAAAAGTTTTAAACTGAAGGTCAAAGAATATTTAGTCTATAAGTCAATAAAATCCATATATGGGTTAATGCAAACATCAAAATGTGATGAAATCTTTATTCAATTATTTTCATAAAAAAAACCAAGTGGATTAATGTACCTACCTCAAGATGAGTGGGAGCAACTAAAAACAAACTTGTCCTGATATAGATGACATTCTTCTGACAAGTGTATGTTATATATATCAAAGCATTGTTCACACATACTTTGATATTATAGATCTCAGAGATATTCCTTACACGTGTAACATACAATACTATTCTACCTTAGAGGATAATAGGATCACATGGATTATTTCCTTATGCTTCATTAAGTAGAAGCCTTATATAAGTTCAAGTCTATACTCGTTTAGATATTACTCAAAATTGCAACACACTAGATATGTCTAGTTAATGTGAAGCATCTAAAAGAGTACTAAGATATCTTTAAAGGAAACGAAAGACTATAATTTAAAAGAAGAAGTGAGAATTCAAACCGGTAGATTACTCTAAACTTTGTCATATTCAGAGATAAGAAAATGTAATTTCGGGATATATTTTTCTGGCAGTAGATAAATCTATCTCATGGAGGAGTCATAATGAACTGATAATAACAACCTAAGTCATAACGACATAATATGTTGATTAATTACAACGTTGTTGCCAATGAATGTTGTTGAATATTTATTAGTGGACTCATAAGTTTATTAAACTCCATATGAACTATATATTGAAGACTTATTGTGATAAAGTCAGCTACCATGTTTTCTCAAGCAATAACAATTTGAGAGGTGCTACATTAAATTTTGATATGAAATTAATTATTCGTTTATGAACGAATTGATGAATCTAAATTTTCATATACATTCATGATATGCTTAAGGATCCTATAACTAAAGGTCTATTACCCATAAGTATTATGAAAGAGCTTATAATCATGAGGGGTTTATTGATGACCATGCACAATTGCATATCGTACTATGAATGATTAACTATTAATTTTCCTCGTCGGTTTTGATTTTGTATGTCTCTTAATATGTTTAGCATGCATAATGACATATAGACAAATTATTATACAAATCAAACGTTTGAAGGGCTTACTTGAAAATTTTGATCATAACTACTTAGGTTTTAAATAAGGACTGCAGTATGATTAATGAGGGTCTTGAGCTGATGTTCAATTCAATAACTTTATTTCTCTGCTCCAGTTTAAGTTTAAAGCTAAAATGAGTGTTAACTCCTGATCAGGCTTATCTAATACTCATAATAAATGATTACTCGGCCAAGTGGGAGAATTTAAGAAAAAATATATAATAATATATATTTATATATGGCCATTATAATCATTTATATTATAATAAATCAAAATATTAACTATACCTTATTATGTATTAGTTTGGTAATTGTTGATAGGCCATATTACCTATAATTAACTAATATAGGGTTTCCCCTTGGGTGTATATATAAAGAGAGAATAATAATATCATAACCTAATTTAACACACATACAATTTTGTGTGTCTCCTTTCTCCTAAACCGGGTTCCTCTCAAGAACCCTAACACCATCCTTAACTATACATCCTAAAGGGGAACTCGATCAAGATGACAAGCATGTCAACTACATCATACCCTACTGCGATTACTACTCTCCATGCTGTAACAGGTTCATAGGTTTAATATTTATTATTTATTATGTTTTCTATTGCTTACATGAAGAACTGATCAACATCTCAATCTAACCGTCAAGTTTTGGTTGAGATTGTTTGCAAAGGATTGCACAAGTTTGAGACATAACTTCAAGGTCAAAATCGAAAAAGATGACAATACACTGGCAGGAAACGATAGCTAAACCAGATGTTTTGGTTCAGTTTCGAGCGGTGTTGAGCAATCTTGGCATATTTTTAAAGGGTGCTCTAACAAACTCGGTATATGCTTGTTTCTTAATTCAGGAGCCGGTGATGATTAAGGACAACTGATGTTTGCTTGATTAAATGACCAAAATCGCAGCTAGATGAGTGCATATTCTAGTCCATGCAATCAAGGGAATGGTCGTAGATAAGCCCACTGAGGTGCTCGAGTTTTGGAGAACCGAAATATCACATATATGGATCAAGAAGAGTTCCAAGAGAATTAAGACAAAGGAGATAAATTTGGAGACAAAGATTCCCCCATTTCTAGTCAGATATTAAGGGGGGGGGGAGGTTGGACGTAATCTCCTCTCAAACATAATACCTTGTCGGGTTAGGTCAAGTGGGCCGGTTTTGAGTTATGGAAGTCGGTCAATTATTTAAACCAAATAGGGATAAATTAAATAAGTTTTATTTAATTTACCAAAGGTAACTAAATTAGTAGATAAATATGGGGTTTTTATTTATTCCTTAGAAAATCACGTCTGTCTATAACTATCATGAGTTATGTCACACCCCAACCTACGGCGAAAATGCCGGGACGAACTGATTGCTCACAGCTTTTCAAAGGTTACTATCATGCAACATTATTTAAATGACAATATCTATTTAATTTATTAAATGAAACAATTACAATTAAGTACATCAAATATAAAGAAACTACAACAACGATTAATTAAGTTTGTATCCTAAAAGGCATCTCTACGTGATCTTCATCTTGCTAAACAACCAAGCTGATAACTTGCAAATGCGTATAAAATATATTTTTGTCAACAACACATGTTGAGTGAATAAATAACCAGTTTAAGACACAACAGTAATAATATATAATAAATAAAGAAAGATGCAAACTGTTCATGTGAGATAAACATTTAAACCATTGCACATACACAAACAATCAACCATAAAGAAAGGGCTAAACCGTTGCCATGCGAATGGGCATTGGTTACCAAAAATGAGGTGTCAGTGAAACCATTGTCAATGCGTCGGACGCCGGCCACTACGACAGTCGTATGATCATACTAGACTGAGAATATGTTGGACCTCTCCGAATGTGGTTAAAATAAAGCAAATAAGCAAATAGCAAGTTAGGCATAAACTAATATACACACAAGGATTAAACAGTTGCGGTTTTGAATACTAGATAATAGATAAATATGATACGATACGCATATGTCCCCAAAAAGGTTAAAAATAAGTAAAAAGGGGAGTGATTACTCATCTGGTCGGATGTTCTAAATATAAGTGATGATGATGTTGTGAGAAAGATAAATCCTTCGAAAAAATACTGTCAAGGATTCCATAAACGAGAATGATTTGATGATGAACGACGAGCTAAACGTTGCGGCCTAACTTGAACGACGATGATGACTTGCAGGTCATCATAATGCAATTCCTCAATGGTTTACAGTCGTGAGATCATGGGGAAGGTGTACTGATGATTAATTGTATTTTGATTATGTATTTAGGGTGTAACCCGATGTGGTTAAAGGCAGTTCGTTGAAATCATAAATACGATCAACTATGATTCTTATTACCTAATTAAATTGTCGGTAGTCCGTAATTTAAGTAAATGTGATCTTCCAGATTCCAACAATATGACGAAAATTAAGCTACAAGAAACTTAAACGGGTCACCTGTTTGGTTACGGATCGGGTCTGGTTATGGATATGGTTGTGGGTTTAGATAATAATAATATTATTTGCATTCTAGTCCCGATAGTTTAAGGGTGGACACATTAACAGGTTAAAGTTTGGTTTAGGGGTTAAAATGAACATAAATGAAAGTTTTGTTTATATAAATTTTAATATTAAATAAATATAATAAAGAATTAATGATATAATAACGATTACTCGATAAACGCGGTATATATTTTTTTGTGAAATTTCCCAGACATAAAACGATCGGGTAATAAAATAATAATTTAAAAACCCGAGTTGTTACAAGTTCTGATCTATATGACCTAATCAAACGTGTAATTATGGTTATGAGTTTGTAATCAGTTTAGAGTCATATTTTGATAAATAAGATTGAGAGTCACAGTTCAAATTCATCATATGTTACTCAGCTCGATTGTCTGCCGAGGCTTGATACAAATCATATAATATTACGTGTAATCGTATAATCTATCACTTTGCAACAAGAACTTTAAAGTTATAAACTTCTCATCATTTTTCTTTAACTTTTCTGTATCATGAAATCCAAGTAATCTATGATATTTGAAATAGTTTTTTTAATAGAAAGACAATGATACGATATGTGCAATACTTTGTTAATGTCAAACAAGAGAAGACCAAGAGTAACAAGGGTATATGTAGATTATCCTACTCTCAAACAATGGCTAACCCAAATAGATACAAACAATTAATATATTTGTCTTCACGTCGTCCAAGTATTGTTACAATATATTATCTACTCTGAAGAGGTAGGTCCCAGCAGGGCCCAGTTGGACCCGCAAGACTCACCTTGAAGAGGGACGTCTGCGCAAAGACCAACTGGTTCCGCAGGACCCACCATGCTCAGAGAGATGAAGACCTTACGCGCAGTACGCCAGCTGTTCCCGCAGGAAAAGCCTCCCAATGGTGAAGTACCCCACCTGTTCCCGCAGCTGCGGATACAAGCCATCAGGGAAGGCTACCCGCACTAATAGCAAGGCTACACGCACAAGGCACTAACTCTCAATAATTCAGTAATGTCACCTGAAGAAGGAATGAGCAAGGCGGGAATACTCCCGCCCAAATGAGCCAGTCCGTATGCTTCTGGAGGATCTTTTGTACTATACCTGCCAAGGTATGGACAAAATAGACAAGATCTGACCAAAGCAGCCTATGAACCAATCACAGGGTGACAGCTCACTGACAACAGTACGACGAGGAGCACGCTCTAGTACAAAATGTCACTATCAGCCGCTGCCTACTCACCAACCCTTGTCGTGGCACGTACATAGCCTGCAGTTGGTGGAAAAGGAATAGTACACAGCCGGCCATGTCACTATCAGCCGCTGCCTACCCACCAACCACCAGCATGGCACGTGCGTAGCCCACAGTTGGTAGAAAAGGAATATTATACAGCTGGCTGTACCTGCTTGGAAACCTACCTTCGGCTATAAATACTCCAACACCTTGGAACGGTATCATATACTCTCATATACTATCTTATACCATCACATATCTTATCTGCTCTAGCTATTTCTCTTAATATACACTTGTATTCAGAGCAATCTAGTCTGATTCTCACGCCGGAGGGTGGACACAAGGAGGTACCCCCCCCCCATTCTCAGTGACGAGCTCACGGTGTCTGGTTTGCAGGTCATCAGAAGAATAACCACCTTTGCCGGACCTATCCCTCGTGGGAAACATCTACTTGACCCTAAGATTATCCGTAATCTGCCGGGGTCACTTAGTGTTTCTTCATTGGCGCCATCCGTGCATAAAAGCTAGAACTAATTTTCTCTGTTTTTTCAAAACCTCTGGAAAGATGGTTAAGGTTACTCCGGTGCCAAGGCCAGCGAGTGACCAAGAAACCCCAGTAACCACAACCCCAGCTACTGGGGGGAACACCGGCGAATACATAATTTTTACGAACACTACCCCGGTTACCCAAGCCGGGGCATGTGCAGTAAACAATCCTTCACTGGGATTCACCGATACCCAGTTGGAGAGACAACCGACAAGGCTCCCCCGCCAAACACTTGATCAAGTTAAAGCGTGGGCGGAAGCACGTCAGAAGGAATTCCAAGCTGAGTTGGATGAACGCTTACGTTCACTCCAACAGGCTGACGAATTCGGAAGCACTCGACAACAGCTCAACATGAGTAATGAGTGCGAGTATGATAAAGATTGGGAAGAATCTGACAGTGACGCAAACCCGCGCCATAGGGCGAAAGGGAAGCGTAAACAAGCAGATTTCCACAAGAAATTTTGGAGAAACCTTTAAACCAAAAAACGCGGGTGGAAACCCACGTGACTTCTCTAAAACCTTCAGACCAACTATTGCAAATGCGGAAACGTCCAAATTTGCAAGGGACATTGCGGAAGCAATTGCCCCGAAAAGTGCCAAACAAATGTCCAACATAGGCACATATGATGGTATATCTGACCCAGACGATCATTTGAACAGATTCATAGCGGGGGCAACCGTCAGCAATTTGACGGAACCCACGTGGTGTTACTGTTCCAAATGACGCTTGTTGGGGCAGCCAGAGCGTGGTTTGACCGTCTACCGGTCCACCACATCTACAATTGGGCAGACTTCCAGCAAAAGTTCAGCCAACACTTCAGTCAACAAAGAAAGTATACCGAAGAGCAATGGACGATCCTCAACTGCATCCGAGAGGAAGATGAGTCTTTACTATACTTCATCACGCGCTTCAATTCAAAGAAGCTAAGTCTGGGCACTATTAGCGAAGATCTTGTCCGCGCTGCTTTCATCCAGGGCACGGAAGACCCAGAGCTCATCCGCACCTTAACGGGTAAAGATGGCATGCCATCCACGTGGGATGCCATCATGACAGCAGCTAAACCTTCGCGGAAACGGAAAAGCAACTGGGTAGAGATCTTCCCCAGAGCACAAACCTCTACACTCAAAAAACAAGAGAAAATAACGTCCTTACTGCCCGACAAAACAAAAAGAGGAAGCTTGGTATTTGGCAGTCAAGGGTAAACTTTGACACCTCATCCGGCTCGCACCCTCGGTTAGGCGGAAGGGATAACATGCAGTCGTCGAACTGGAACTCCAGATGGACGCCACTCACCAAAAGCGTCACCGAAATATTTGCCACCGAGAGGCTCTCATGGCCAAAGGCTCCAATAATCCGACAGCGTCACAACGCTGATCAGAGCAAATCCTGTGACTTCTACAGGACAAAAGGCCATACCACGGAGGAATGCGTATCCTTGAAGGACGTCGTCAAAGCATTCGTCATAAATGGGAAACTCACTCACCTCGTGGCGTAATGGACGCTAAGCAGGCTAATGCGTGTAGAACCCCAGTTGGGGAAAACACGGATGAAACTGCAGCTTCAATGTTGAAGACTACATACTGCGTAAACAACGAGATTCCGAACTAGGTGCATATCGGCTCGAAAGGCTCGATGACACCCCCATCCCAAGAACATGGAAGGGAGCTCAATTACACAGGCTGCATGTAGATCAATTCCAAACTTGTAAAGAAAAGGCCTAGAGCCACTTCTAATGGAAATGATTCTCCTTATCACATTGACGCTGATGGTCTTACATTTATACTTATGATCTGACCACACTGATATGCCGGTATTCACCGCATAAATAAGTGGGGAAGTAAGTCGTTGCGTGTGGAAGGCGGAAAAAACCCGCATAAACACAAAAAACGGCAAAAATTTCTAAGGAAAAGATGAGGAAAACCTTCACGCAGGTCAGTTATAGGTGAAGTTTGGTCATCCCACTAAATGAAAGTGACGGTCCTACCCGCACAACCATGATAGAGGAAACTGAACATTAACCTATTGACAACCGCGCGTCGAAAGGTTAACTTATTCAAAACACTGATATGCCGGTATTCACCGCATAAATAAGTGGGGAAGTAAGTCGTTGCGCGTGGAAGGCGGCAAAACCCGCATAAACACAAAACGGCAAAAATTTCTAAGGAAAAGATGAGGAAAACCTACACGCAGGTCAGTTATAGGTGAAGATTGGTCATCCCACTAAATGAAAGTGACGGTCCTACCCGCACAATCATGATAGAGGAAACTGAACACTAACCTATTGACAACCACGCGTCGAAAGGTTAACTTATCCAAAACACTTGGAAAATTGCTAAGTTAAACTAAAGTATGCATGATCGAATCATATATTGTTTATGAGGCAAAACAAGTGCCAAATTAAACTATAATATGCATGAGCAAGTCATATAACGTTTATAAGCAAGTCATTAAGTGAAAGTGACGGTCCCACCCGCACAAACATTTATATTTCATAAAAAATTCAAACATTACAAGAATGGCCAGGTATCTACCCGCCTACAGTAATGTAAATCTATCCTAACGGTGGGAAGGGATCTCAAGGTTCAAACTTCAGGACCACTCCCTCCAAACCCACTCGAACCCGCACCATCAGTTGGCTGTGGCGGTTCAAGGAAAGCCTTGAGAATAGTTAGCCCATCATCAGCAGCAGCAATTTCGTTCACCATCTCCACCACCGGACGCGGGAAGGCAGCATACTGGTTCACTGCTTGGTCGTAAGTAGCTTCAGTGTCCACATCATTAAGAGGGAAGTTGGAAGGCGGGATGCCCTTCTCAAAAAACCCCAGACCAAGCAAGAAACCAGCCTTTTCCCCATCCTCATGGGAAGCGTTGAGGGCTGCGCTCATGGCATCGTCATAAGATGTGTTCGTGAAGATCCGATGCACAACCTACAAAAAAAAATATATGTATCAAACTTTTCTAAGTATAAAGAAAAGCGTAAATATATTATAAAGCTACGCATACCTGCGACAACGCTTCTCGTAGAAGCCATTCCTTGGTGATCAGAGCTTCCTGGAGGGCAGCTTGAGCTTGGTCACGGGCGCGTTCGGCTTCATTTTTGTTAAGGTTGGAAAGCAACACTTCCTTAGCAGCAGCCTCTTCAATGCCCTTCAGCTTACGCTCAGTGTGGTCAAGCATACCCCTCTGGTCCAAGATCTCTTGGAGCTTTTTGGCATCTTCTAAAGCCAATGCATCATGAGCCTGCTGAAGCCTCTCTAGTTTGGCTTTAAGCTCCTCATTCTCAGCGTGCAAACGCTCAGCAATGGCTTCAGCTCTGGTGGCCCTCTCGGTCGCGTTCCGCGCAGTTTCCTTTGCCAACCTAAGCTGTTCGTTAAGAGCTTGGGTAGCCTTGGAACGGGCCTGAACTTCAACCTCGAGGGCCTTGAAGGCCTTTTCCTTCTCCGCAGCAATGGCGGCAAGTCTCCTATTCTCCTCCCGGATAGCCCGCGCCTGAGCCACTTCCTGGCTACGCGCCGCCTTTAACTTGTCGTTTTCACGACAAAGCAACTCGACGCGCGGCTGCATCCGGGCAAGGAGAATCCGAAGCTCATTCGTCAGCCTACCCTCTTGGTAGCTAGACATGGCTTCCCCCAACGCACCACTTGGGGCTGCGTGACGCGCCCACTCGACGCAGTCCACAGCCGTTCGAAGGGTTGTTCCCCGGCGGATGTTCCACCGTGGAACATACACCTCATTGGAATCCGAAACTGCAAAAACAAAAAGCGGTTAGGAAAAAATGATAAAAAAAAGAAAAAAAAAGATAATAGGCCAAAATAACCCTACGCACCTGTAGGGTCGACAACAGGCCGGTAGCCGCCAAACCCATCACCCGAACCTAAGGGATATCCATCCAAGAGGTCAGGCAGATGGGAAGGAGGCAGAGATTGGCTAAAAGCCCCAACCCTGAACATACCTGATGAACCGGCCGGGGACGAGGTAGTCGCCGGTGCCGGAGGCACGGTTGAAGCCGCCGCGGTAGAGACCATCGGAGGTGAACTCACAGGAGGTGAACTCACAACCGTTGAGATGACGTCACAATTGGAACAGTTGCCTCAACGTGATGAGCAACTGAACCAACACTGCAAACAGGCGCAGCCGCTTGGGTCATCGCCTCGGGTAGATTGACCAAACCTACCGTCATGGGTCCAGAGATGCTCCTTCCCGCTCCACTCTGGAATGCGGTTGCATCCACGCCTGCATGAAGACAAAATATTAAAAACAATGGCGGAAAGAATTGCGGGTAAGATTAATTTATACTTACGAGTTTTCTTGAGCTTGAAGGTTCTGACAGGCGGGAACGAACCCGATAGAGCCGGCCTCTTCACGCCGGTCACCGTCGTCGTACTGGGCTGCCCGGAGGTGACAGCTGTCTCAACCTCCGGAACAGTGGTCTCACCGTCACCAGGGTTCCCCACTGCCTCCTCGCTTTCGGTCTCCGAGTCGGACCGATTTCCCTGATCGGCGGTGGAGGCGACCTTCGCCTTGCCTTTCACACCGGCAGCTTTCTTCTTCCTCACGAAGAAAGGCCCATCTGCGGATCCCTCATCAGAAGATGATAAAATTAGGGAAACTCCAGCAGAGGTTTGAGCATGAAGAGGGCGAGGGTTAAAGAATCCCTTACCTGGCCGCGTGGCGCTCAAAATCTCGTGGCCCGGCGGGTAGACCTCCACGAACCTATCCGCCGTTTGCTCCAGGATGGGCAACTCGTTCTCATCAAGAGCACGAGTACCCAGCCGAGCGGGACCACCGCTCTCACGCGGTTGCAAAAGAGATTGCAAGTTGTTTCCCTCTGAAAATAAACAGAAAAACAGTTAGAAGAAAAACCCTAAATCAGCAAAAAGAGATGGAGCATACCGTAGGGAATAGATTCGAACCGTATTCAAGGATGATAGGTACTTGCGGCGTCCCAGAACCGGCATCCTTCCATACCCGGCTCATCCCAAGCATCACCATCCCAGACTCCGCAAAGCGGTAAACCGGAGTCTGGATCCGGGAGATCTTGGTAAACCATTCAGTCTCCTGGTAGTTGGAGGCGTGAAGGTTGGGGAGTGCTCTCTCGTTCTTGAACGTCATCGCTACGGGGACGACGCGAGCGGAGATATAGAAAAACTCCCGCTTCCAAGACCGAAGACTGCGCTCGGTAGCACAGATCTTCAAACCCTTGATCCGAGTGACCAAGGTATACCAGCCCTGGATGCACCTCTAGGAATAGAAGGTCATCAGGCGGTCGACGCGGGGCTCAACGCCCAGAATGTGGCACACCCATTCAAAGTGGCGAACCTTTGCGATCACCATCGGGTGCACCTCTGTCAAATGTACACCGTGTTTCTCCAGAACACGGTATACGAACTTCGTTAATGGGAATCTGAGATTCCCATATAGGAAGGATGAGGCATAAACCCCTATCTTACCCTTGGGGGCATCGTACACCGTCTAGTGAGGCTCCGGAAACTCAGGCTCGTAAGGATCGAGCATGAACTTCTTGACGATATAGCTGTATAGATCGACAGAAAGAGCACACTGGCACTCGCCAGCAGTACTCTTATCGTCCTTGTCAGACGCGGACATCGGGTTCTCAGGGTATACGTCGGACTCTTCGGCAGTAACCTCAGGATCATGAGTAGAAGACATTTTGGAGGTATGAAAGAGAACGATTTCAGGAGAATGCTCGGCGGAAAAGTTAGAGTATTCGCCAGAAATCGTTTAGAAGAAGAAGAGTTAAGTGAAGGTGTAAGTTGAGATGCATCCTCTTCCCCCTTTATATACCCATCGCAATGAATGCGATGAATTTAATGCGGGGGAGAGGGCAGGCACAATGAGACAACGACACGTGGAAAGCAAGCTGGCAACAGCTGTCGACAGGACGCGTGCTGTAAAATTCGCGCCCACGCGCCTGAAAAAGCGTCTGGAATGACCATATACTGTCACGTCGCCATAACTGCCTGCAAGTCCTGAAACTGTCAGAAGAAACTGTCGGACGACGCTAACGTCCCTTCAACAGTTTGGACTGTTCTTATCCTTTCACCAACTCTTCAAATTTCAAAAAGATTCAAAGATTCAAAAATAAGAGGGAATATACCCCCTTACCTTGGTAACCAAGAAACCGTAAGACAAGTGCGGGTACAGTGTCAAGGCGAAACCCTTCACATACTTAGCACCTGCAGGGAATTGAAGTCAAGAATACCTTGGTAACCAACAAACCGTAAGACAAGTGCGGGTACAGTGTCAAGGCGAAACCCTTCACATACTTAGCACCTGCAGGGAATTGAAGCCAAGAATACCTTGGAAATCAAGTAACTATAAGACGAGTGCGGGTACAGTGTCAAGGCGAAACCCTTCACATACTTAGCACTTGCAGGGAATTGAAACCAAGAAGGATCTTCCGGGCCATGCTTGTGGAAAGGGAAATAACATCCCCGCATAGCGGGAACGTTGACAACTAGATTGTTTGAAGCTCCAAGATGGAATTGGTTGTTTAACATAATTGATCACTATGTCTAAAACTACCAAAACCTCGTGGAGAATCTACACAAGTGAAACTCAACGCTCCTGACTTGCGAGGAGGTTACACACCTACCCGCATCATACCCAAAGATCAAGCAGAAAAGTCGGGAATTTCTGCACGTGACATTAGGAAAACCGCGGGAAGAATCCCCACGGAAAACCTTAAAACTAAAAACCCTTTTCAAAACCCTTTGCTTAAGTCCAAAAGTTCACCTCACTTATTAACAATTCATGAGAAGAACATTGGACTGGGGGGACTTTAAGAGGTAGGTCCCAGCAGGGCCCAGTTGGACCCGCAAGACTCACCTTGAAGAGGGACGTCTGCGCAAAGACCAACTGGTTCCGCAGGACCCACCATGCTCAGAGAGATGAAGACCTTACGCGCAGTACGCCAGCTGTTCCCGCAGGAAAAGCCTCCCAATGGTGAAGTACCCCGCCTGTTCCCGCAGCTGCGGATACAAGCCATCAGGGAAGGCTACCCGCACTAATAGCAAGGCTACACGCACAAGCACTAACTCTCAATAATTCAGTAATGTCACCTGAAGAAGGAATGAGCAAGGCGGGAATACTCCGGCCCAAATGAGCCAGTCCGTACGCTTCTGGAGGATCTTTTGTACTATACCTGCCAAGGTATGGACAAAATAGACAAGATCTGACCAAAGCAGCCCATGAACCAATCACAGGGTGACAGCTCACTGACAACAGTACGACGAGGAGCACGCTCTAGTACAAAATGTCACTATCAGCCGCTGCCTACTCACCAACCCTTGTCGTGGCACGTACATAGCCTGCAGTTGGTGGAAAAGGAATAGTACACAGCCGGCCATGTCACTATCAGCCGCTGCCTACCCACCAACCACCAGCATGGCACGTGCGTAGCCCACAGTTGGTAGAAAAGGAATATTATACAGCTGGCTGTACCTGCTTGGAAACCTACCTTCGGCTATAAATACTCCAACACCTTGGAACGGTATCATATACTCTCATATACTATCTTATACCATCACATATCTTATCTGCTCTAGCTATTTCTCTTAATATACACTTGTATTCAGAGCAATCTAGTCTGATTCTCACGCCGGAGGGTGGTCACAAGGAGGTACCCCCCCCCCTCTCAGTGACGAGCTCACGGTGTCTGTTTTGCAGGTCATCTGAAGAATAACCATCTTTGTCGGACCTAACCCTCGTGGGAAACATCTACTTGACCCTAAGATTATCCGTAATCTGCCGGGGTCACTTAGTGTTTCTTCATACTCTTTTAGAGGCAACTAAAGACAAAAGAACATAGATATACACATTAGAGGGATGTTTAATACAAACTAATTTTTAAATGAAGGATTATGAAAACCACAGTAAATTTTCGTACCTTTTGTTTTAATAATAATAATAATAATATATGACGATTATGTAAGCTTGCTTACTCCACTCTCTTTTTAACTTTCGTTGTATTTACCGGTACTAGTTTATTTCTTACAGTATTCTACTTAGAACTATATATGTTTTCAGCGTGCCTCAAGACATTTTAGACCTCAACATTTTACAGCCCAAAGTATTTGTCCCTCTTTTTTTCTCTTGGTTAATGTTTAGGGCATAGTTAATCATATGGGCATACACATTTTCTCGATTTATAGCATGAACAGGCATGAAAATAATCATGTTTCGGATTGTCACGTCTACCTGGTTTAATAAATGGGCCTTTTTTGGGCTGGCGTGCTTAACTCGTTTATTTGTCTCCCTTGATAAGTAATAAATGAGTTAAACATGTTATGTTTAGATTATACAAATTCACGTAAATATATGTTGTTGGAGTTGTGTTTTAGGATACAACGTACATGGAGTAAATGATGGGTAGGGAGCACTCTTCAAGGTTTGTTTCTTACATATTAACTTCATATTAATACTTATTTACTAAATTTCTTATAGCATTTATATCTGACGGTCACAGGCCCGACACTAGCAAGGCCCGGAATTTTTATTTTTATTTTTTAAATTATATTGTATTTTTATGAAATACAATATATATATTTAATGTTTAAATCTAATTACATAACCAATAGTTTGGTCTACTTGCAAATGGTATTACTCCTAATCAAAAGATTATAGGTTCAAGTTCCATTTACACATGTTTAATCTTTTTTTTTATACAAGAGTATTTTACACAACCCAAATTATAACCAAGTAAACCCATATAAAATTTAAATTATTTAAACCCAACAAAATTCTTCTTTTATTTAAGGCCCAAAAAAATTTTTGCGTTTGGCCCAATATTTTTTTTTTCTTTCTCGGAGCCGGCCCTGCTAAAAATTATTGTATTTTATCTTCTTTTTAGTTAAATAATATACTTTTAATGTAGCTGCTAAATAAACTTTTTATATATATAGAAAATCACAGCATTTTCTTTCTTTTTACTCAAAACACTCTAAACAACTGCTTATATTAAAAAAATATCATTCACATAATATGATAGATGAATTAAGAATGCTCTTAGAACAAGTCTTTATCTCATACCTCATACATTAAATATAGAAAACATTATTTTAACCATTTCTACATCTCAATCTCTAAATTAGAGAAAACAAATTTAGAGATGTCATATAAACCTCTAAATATTGAATGTAATGAAGAAAAAGAAAATAATATATAAAAAAAGCATAATTTAATTTAATAAATATAAACATAGAGAACTAGATGTGTAAGCTTTTACAAGAAAAACAAAACTTTAAAATTTCTTTTAGTTACATCATAGTGATCGAAATGGATAAACTAATGCCCTTATGTCATTTTATTGACATGCTTGGGATTGAGTCTGAAAAATACTTATTGGTTTATTGGTGTTTTCAAAAAGTCAATAAGCTAAGTGTTTGATAATCAGGAAAATTCTCTTTATTTTAGCTTTTTGAAAGAGTTAAAAATCAGTTTTATAAAAGCCTAAAAATCCTGGCTTTTTGAAAACGTCATTAAGCCAATAAGCATTTTTCAAACTCAATCCCAAACATGCTCTAAATTAGCAGTGAAAATGAAAAGAATTGATGAGGGATAGAAAAACGTGTTTTTTTAGTTTTTCAATGAAACAAATGAAGAAAAAAAATAAGAAAAATGGAAGGAAATCGATGTGTATGTGATAGGTAATCCGTTAGTGGATCAAACTCAAGAATTCAAGTAAGGAGAAACAAACTCAAGAATTCAAGTAAGGAGAAAGACAAGCCGATGGGGTAATTTTCTGACGGTTTTCTCATTGCAAAACAAAGATTAAATACATGAAATAATGCAGAAAATGCAGGACAAGTGGAAAGTTTACTCCTAAATGCATGCATGAAAAGGGAAACATGTGATCATGGGTTTAACCACTAAATGAAACAGAAAGAACTAGTTGTGCAGCTTTTTAGGTAACATGATTTGCCTCTTGGGCCTTGCTCTCGGTTCATCCATTAGGTGTACATATAGTGTATATAAAAATAAGCAATTGCAATAAGTTATATGATAATAACAAATTAACCAAATGAGCAAGTAAAAATGAAACATGTGATCATGGGTTTAACCACTAAATGAAACAGAAAGAACTAGTTGTGTAGCTTTTTAGGTAACATGATTTGCCTCTTGGGCGTTGCTCTCGATTCATCCATTAGGTGTACATATAGTATATATAAAAATAAGCAATTGCAACAAGTCATATGATAATAACAAATTAACCAAATGAGCAAGTAAAAATGAGATGTCGAGAAGCACAAAGCTATAACGACTGGCGTATGATCATACTATTCTGAGATTATGTTGGACCTCTCCGAATGTGGTTCACGTAAAGCATCTAAGCACATAAACAAGTAAGGTATAAATTGTTAACACATAAGACAATAGTTACAGTTTTGTGTATAAGACAATAGTTACAGTTTTGTGTATAAGTAATTATGTTGGACCTCTCCGAATAGTTACAGTTTTGTGTATATGAGAAATATAATTAACGCATATGTCCCCAAAACGTGGAAAATAAGTAAAACCGGGTATGTGGTACTCACCTCGATAGACGAACAAAGGTGGTTGAGATAATAAGAATGCGGGAAATCACACGTTGACAATAAAGCCTAAAAAGAACAAAGATAAGTACAGACATGCTAAGTATATGAACTAGATAGATTCATGAAAGCTCGATAATTAAGTTAATATTATACCCTTTTAATCATAATTAATTTAATAAATATATTATATGTAACATTATTAGTTTATTAAATTATATATATAAAGTATAATATAATATTTTATCATATATATATAAGTAAAATTCATCTTTTAAAGTACCATTACTTTGTTAAATTAAATTATTAAAATATTTTATCATATAAAATATATCTTAAAACATGGTTAGTTTTATAAATATATTTATATATGAAGTTTACTTATAATATATATACTAAAACAAAAATATTAGTTTATATGTTATTATATATATATACACACACGGACAAAAGATGTGAGAAAACAAGTGGTATATT
Organism: Bidens hawaiensis; assembly: GCF_021521415.1. Classification (NCBI taxonomy): domain Eukaryota; kingdom Viridiplantae; phylum Streptophyta; class Magnoliopsida; order Asterales; family Asteraceae; genus Bidens; species Bidens hawaiensis. The sequence continues at coordinate 76,616 of NW_027498150.1, forward strand.
GTCGGTTTTCAATAAAATGGTTTTAATTAATTATTATTATTATTAACATGTTTATTAATTGATTTAAAAAAATAAACAAAAAAATGCTAAAAATCCGGGGTTGCAGGGGGTCGAATACGCGACCTGCACCCCGTTACTCAAAGACTTAACCAGCTAGGCTACCTTAGCAACGTGCAACAAGAACCAAAACTGATTAAATATAAACTGAAACAAAATTAACCCTGTTTGAATATGAACCATAAACAACAGATCGTATCCATGTAAGATCAATTAGGTTTAGGACTTTTAATCCCCATGAAAAACCGAACTTATCCATGTATAACAATTATCTTAACGGGTTTGGATTGATGGCGAACGAGATCTAACAGTTTCCGGCCAAAATTGCTTACGAACGAGCTAGTAAACGGCAATGATAATATAATTGATGATAGGGTTACTGTTGGCGACAGCGGAAGGAAGGTGGGTGTGAATTCAATGAGTTATAATGATCGTTTATATAGAAAACGATTTTAGGGTTTAATTTATATTTCAAATAGGATAATGATGAACAATTGGAGATTATTAACCACGTTTATAACGTTTAATAGGTTGGAAATAAGGTATTATGATAATTACGAGATCAAGATAACAAAATTTCAAATTTCAAATTATCATATTAGGGTTTCTGGTTGCGAAATATAAATGGATCCAGGTTTGGTTCATGGGTATCCGTTTGTATAATATGGGTTATAATAGTATTTACAGTTTGCACCCTGGAGTTTGAGAAGTTTGAGAGTGGACAAAAAAGAATATAAATTTTATGTTTTGGGTTAAATGTGTCAAGATACAAAAGATATAATTATAAATAATTAAATATTACTAAAAGAATCAATTTAGCTCGATAAACGCAATTTATTTAATAAAAATAACCCGAACATAAAACCGAGTCAGGTAAAAGTATAAATTCGAAAACCCGAGTTGTTACAGCCTCAATGTTCAGATTTGGAAACTTTTGGTGTAGTAGCTGTACTTCTTCCCAAGTTGCTTCTTCCATTGGCTGATTAACCCATTTCACCAACACTTCATGCTGACCCAATCGGCCTATCCTTTGATCCTGAATGCTCTCTGGTGTCAGTTGCTCGTCATTATCTGGCTGAAGTCTTCTATGTTTCCCATTGGTTCATTGTTGATTCCAAAACTGGGTTTCAACAGAGAAACATGGAATACGTGATGGAATTTTGACCCTTCTGGTAATTGCAATTTGTATGCCACCTTTCCGATGCGTTCGATGATTTTGTAAGGGCCATAAAAACGGCGAGATAATTTGTGGTTCTTACGTTATTACACCGACGATTGCCTGTATTTTTGAAGCTTCAAGTATACCATGTCGTTTACCTCAAATTCCTTTTCTACTCGGTGCTTGTTTGCATGAAGAACCATCCTTTCTTTTGCTTTCTTAATTGACTTTTTTAATGAAGTAATGAGCCTTTCATGAGTTACCAATGAAGTATCAATGGAGGCATTATTCGTGGAGCCTAGTAGATAGTCGTGAATAACTGATGCTTCATAACAGTATAGGCTTTGAAGGGGCTCATCTGAATGGCTGAGTGGTAGTTAATATTGTACGAAAATTCAGCAATGTAAATGTATTTGTGCCACGTTGAAGGTTCATCCATGACATAGGCACGAAGGTAAGCTTGGAGACACCTATCGGCAACCTCCGTTTGCCCGTCCGTCTCCGGGTGATAAGCACTTGAGTGCACCAGCCGAGTACCCATTATTTTGAATAATTTTGTCCAAAATCGGCTAATAAAAATTGGGTCACGATCTGATACTATATCTTAGGTAAGCCATGCAACGTGTAAATCTCTTTCATAAAAATTGAGGCAAGAGAAACAGCTGTGTAGCATGGTGATAGAGCAATAAAGTGTACAAACTTGGACAAACAATCCACTATGACCCATATTACCGTCTTACCTTTCGAAGGTGGTAGATTGGTAATAGAATCCATGGAAATTTCATACCATGGTGCCTCTTGTATGGGTAAAGGCTGTAGTGAACCAAAAGGTTTATGAGTGGGTACCTTTATTGCTTGACAAACCGGGCATGCACGAATGAAGTTGGCAACGTCCTTCTTTATTCCTAACCATGAGAATGAAGATGTAATTCTCTTAATTCTTGCTGTTACCCCCATGGCCACTAATGAATGAGGAGTGAAACTCATGCAATAGCTGCTGTCTTAAATTATCAATAGGCACCAACAATTTACCATGCACTAACACAAGGCCATCACGGATGTTATGGTTAGGAAAGGAATTAGGGTCTTGCTGGATTTGGGCAACCAATTGCTTACCATTCTGATTGTGCTTGAAAAAATCTCGAATTGTGTCCAACCAAGTGGCAGTTGGGTGCGAGATGCCGAGTAGCGTTGGTTGTTTGACCCAGCTCAAAGCGTTTGCTACTGTAGTCTCTTTTCCCGGCTTAAAATGGACTTCGAAATCATATCCAATTAACTTAGTGACCCAGTTATGTTGCTCCGTCGTTTGGATGGTTTGGGTGAGTAGGTGCTTTAGGCTGGGGTGATCGGTATGGATACGAAAGCTTCTACCCAATAGGTATTATCGCCATTTCTTTACGTCCTCTGTAATCACACAAAGTTCTTTTGTATACGTGGACTGTGTTTGCATAGTAGGACACAACTTCTTGCTGAAAAAAGAGATATGCCTAGTATGTTGAGATAAAACAACACCAATGGCATACCCTGATGCGTCTGTGGTAACATCAAAAGGTTGTGTAAAATCTGGAAGTGCTAGGGTTACCAATTGCTCCATATTAGCTTTCAACTTTGTGAAGGACGTTGTTGCTTTTTCACTCCACGCGAACTCTTTTGGCTTCAAAATGTCGGTCAATGGTACGGCTATTCATGCATAATGGTGTACAAATCTCCGATAGCACCCAATGAGACCCAAAAAAGCATGCAATGTGGTAAAGGAATCCGGAGTAGGCCACTTTTGAGTAGCTTTAATCTTATTATCTTCGGGATCGACTCCTTTGCCCGATATCTTGTGACCGAGAAATGATACTTGTGAGGCAGCAAATATACACTTAGAAGGTTTTGCGGTGAATTGGTTTTGTAACGAGAATGGCTGCCTGAAAGGTCGATGATGCATTCGTTAAGCCGGAGGGCATAACGAGAAATTCATAGTGCCCATATGTTGTTCGAAACGGTTTTGTGAACATCTTCTTGTGCAACCCTTATTTGGTGCTAACCTGCTCGCAAATCGATCTTAGAAAAGATCGTAGAGCCATGCAGTTCATCAAGAAGTTCATCGATGGTTGGAGTAGGAAATCTATCTTGTATGGTTACTGCATTAAGGACCCTATAATCTATGAAAAACCACCATGATCCGTCCTTATTTTTAACTAGAGGACTGGGGATGAGAATGGGTTGTGGCTAGGTTGGATAATTCTATCCTGTAACATTTCCTCAATAAGGTTGTCATGATTTTCTTTTGAAAGTGTGGGTTGGTGATCGTGGTTTGAGAGGTATATGGTGATCATGGTTTCCGTTTGGAGGTAGGGTGTGGGTTGGTTGAAAAAAAGTTTTAAATTTTGTGAGTAATGCATGGATTGTGGGTCTTGGTGAAACAATGGGTCGGTTGTGGGTGTAAGGGTAGGGATGTGGTGCATGTACATGGTGTGTAATGAGGCCACATAATTATGTTTCAAAAGGGTATGAAGGGAACTTGAAGTAACCTGTTGGTTCGAGGGTTCACCCGTGATGGTGCAAGGTTTACCGTCTTTAATAAAAGAGATCTCTGGGATGGGGAAGTCCGCTGAAAGACGACCCAAAGTACTGAGCTAAGAGATGCCTAGAACGACATCTGCTCCTTCAACCAGAAGGATGAAGAACAGAATATGAAATTGGGTTCGTTTGATCCGGAAGGCAACATCGGAACAATGACCGGTACATTGGATGAACTAGCCATTTCCCACCATTACAGAGAATGGAACAATGGATTGCGACTGTAGTTGTAATTGTGAAGCAACCCTTGGTTGAATAATGCTATGAGTACTTCCACTATCCACAAGGATTTGAACCGGTTTACCTTGGATGTATCCAGTGACCTGCAGTGCCTGGTTTACACTTGTGGCCTGGAGAGTAGCGCTCATGATACTGAAGCATAACCCTTCTTTGCGTCGTTGGGCGATAACTTCTGGTGGCAAACGTGTAAGTGGTAGTGAGGGGGACTTTTTTGAAGGATTGGGAAGTAGAGGAGGTTGTTTGTTAGGGTTGTGTTGTGGTGGGCGAAGAGGTAGCAGGAGAGTAGGAGGGTGGTTGCGAAATGGTGGGTAGTTTGTTAGGGTAAAAGGGAGTTTTGTGTTTGGTATTGATGTCTAATTTATCTTCAATGAGTCGGGATAGAGAGCATGCTTCATGTAAAGTTGTAGGTTTGTATATGGCGAGTTTGTTTTGAATATCTTGGCGAAGCCCTGAGATGTAACAATTACGAAGAGCTTACCGGGAAAGGCTCGTAACACGGTTACTAATCTTCTCAAATTTCGTTTGATAGTTTTGTAACGGTTGTGGTTTGCCGGAGTTTAAAAAGGGCTGCTGTCACACCCCAACCTAAGGCGGAAATGCCGGGGCATGAACTGATTGTCACAACTCACAAGGTTACTATCATGCAATATTTAAATGACAATATCTATTAATTGAATTCAATTATCAAATAAATCCAATACAAACAGGTACATAATTCATACAATAATACAAATTTTATATTTTTGATTAAAATATTCTACGAACTAAATTCTTCACTAAGTCTTCACCAACCTGCATTAAATTTCTACAATAACCTGCATATGCGTATAAAATATAATTTTGTCAACAACACATGTTGAGTAAGTAAAACACCAGTTTAAGACACAACAATAATAATATATAATAAATAAATAAAGATGCAAACTGTTCCTGTGAGAATAAACAGTTAAGCCATAGCATGTAAACAAGCAATCAACCATAAAGAAAGAAACCATAAAGAAAGGGCTCAACCAATCAATATAAATGGACATTGGTTACCAAAGCAAGGACTAAACCGTGCCATAAAAATGGACATCGGTTACCGAAGTAAGCATACAACGTTCAAAAAAAGCAAGCAAATAGCATGTTAGGCATAAACCGATATACACACAAGGATTAACAGTAGCGGTTTTGAATACTAGGTAATAGTTAAATATGTAAGATACGCACATGTCCCCAAAAAGGTTTATAAAATAAGTAAAAAGGGGAGTGATTACTCACCTTAGCAATAAGCAAGAGATAAACGAATTCGATATGAACGGTAGTAAACAAGAGTTACGCTCTTCGGAAATTATCGACGAGAAATCCTAAGCAACAATAATTGAGGAAAATAAGTATGGACTGAATAAAGAATCTAAGACTAAATAGAGGGTCGAGATTTAATGATCACGAGAGTTCTAACGAAAGTTAAATATTACAAAGATTTATTGTTAATTTATTATTTTAAATTATTACTTTAATTTATCAAAGTTTAACAAACATATAATGATTTTAATCATATAAAATTTCATAAAAAATATTTAAATAAATAGTTATTGAGATTCTATAGTTTATATAAAGGGATTTGTTCATTTCAATCTAAAAATATGTTTAATGTATTTATATGTATTTTTATTTATACAAAATAAAATCTTTTATAAAATACTAAACCTTATATTTCAGATTATTAATTAATAGGATTATATTATGTATTTTAATTTAAAACCTTATAAAAATTCTTTTTAAATATTAATACCTTTATTGTGAAAACTTTAATATCTAAACACGTATATATACATATAAGATTTGGAAAAACGACTAGTTAGTGTGCCGGTTTTAAGAAAATATGAGTTAATTAATATTTACTATATTATTAATATGATTTAAGTGAATAATATTATAAAACTAAAGAATACTAAAAAGATAATAAAAACCAAAAAAATCGCTGCAGGAGGGACTCGAACCCGAGCCATTCAGCCCAGATAATAAAATCACAGCAATCAGCCAACTGATCAGTTGGTAACACTGCAGAATGGGAAATATATAACAGGACAGATAACGAAACCAGTTAACCTAAAACCCTAATTCGATCAATTGATTAATTTCGTTAATAATCGAACGATTTATGTTAGGGCTAATGATCAGGATTGAAGGGCGAACATAATTATATAATTTATTACCTCTAACCACGAAGTATAACTGATTAATCGCACGTTACAGTGGACGGCTCAACAAGAACAAGAACGGATAGTTGCAGATCATTATACTCCAATTCGTTTACGGCTTAACGTTGGCGATGGCTAGAGAATGCTAACTGTTCATTTAATTAGATTATAACAATCGATAATATGTATATTCTTAAACGAGTTATGTCGGCCTAATATTATAACCAATACGTAACTAATTTGATCTTGTTTCTAAAATAAAGATGTCGGTTATACTGAGATATGTATGATGAACGTAACCATTGATTCAATTTCCAAATTTAGTGACGAGAATTGCGGTGCAAGATACGATCTGGGTAAATGGGTTGCGGGTTTGGGTTATGGATCTTGGGTAAATGGATCATTGGATTATATTATACATTAATATATAATATTTACAGTTTAGACCCTAAAATATAAGGAGGGAAACAAATGTAGGTAATAGTTTTAGTTTGGGTAATTTTTGCCATAATATGAAAGATATTTTAAATAAGTAAATAAATAATAATATTCTAATAATTTGTTTACTCGATAGACGCGATAATTTTTGTTGATAAAATTTACCGATTATAAAAGCGAGTCGGGTAATCTTAAATGGTAAAACCCAGTTGTTACAGTTGCCTAGTGATTTTCATACATAGATGGGACGAAGCGAAGCTCCAGTTCCCATTTGAAATTATCCCACGAGCCTAGCAAGAAATTGTTGGCCAAACTTTGGTACCATGACAATGCGTCTCCGATAAGATGGAAAGCCTTTAACTCTACGTATTCATCGGGTGGGACTCAGTAGTAGTTGAAGAATTTTTCCGCCGAAAATATCCAACTGAGGGAGTTGGTACCGTTGAACAGGGGGAGATTAATCTTGGGTGGTTTAGGATAGGCGGGGTGAGTGTTGGAAGAAGATGAAGACGGATCCTCCTATGGTTTGGGGGATTCATATCGTGGTTTATCGGGTGAGAGTTGTTCGGAAAGTTTGGCAATATTTGCTGCGAGATTGGTTGTAGTTTATATGAGGGCAGGTAGTTGTGTTGTGGTGGTGGTTGATGTGGTGTGAGTGGCGGTGATCAACTGTGACAGTTGGTCGGAGATGGTGACGGGCAATTCATCACCAGACTGGTCGCAATGGGGTGGCATGGTGGAGGTGGTTCGGGAATGAAAGCACCAATGATAGGTAATCCGTTAGTGGATCAAACTCAAGAATTCAAGTAAGGAGAAAGACAAGCCGATGGGGCAATTTTCTGATGCTTTTCTCATTACAAACCAAAGATTAAATACATGAAATAATGCAGAAAATGCAGGAAACGTGGGAAGGTTACTCCTAAATGCATGCATGAAAAAGGAAACATGTGATCATGGGTTTAACCACTAAATGAAACAGAAAGAACTAGTTGTGCAGCTTTTTAGGTAACATGATTTGCCTCTTGGGCCTTGCTCTCGGTTCATCCATTAGGTGTACATATAGTATAATAAAAATAAGCAATTGCAACAAGTCATATGATAATAACAAATTAACCAAATGAGCAAGTAAAATGAGATGTCGAGAAGCATAAAGCTATAACGACTGGCGTATGATCATACTATTCTGAGATTATGTTGGACCTCTCCGAATGTGGTTCACGTAAAGCATCTAAGCACATAAACAAGTAAGGTATAAATTGTTAACACATAAAACAATAGTTACAGTTTTGTGTATAAGACAATAGTTACAGTTTTGTGTATAAGTAATTATGTTGGACCTCTCCGAATAGTTACAGTTTTGTGTATATGAAAAATATAATTTACGCATATGTCCCCAAAACGTGGAAAATAAGTAAAACCGGGCATGTGGTACTCACCTCGATAGACGAACAAAGGTGGTTGAGATAATAAGAATGCGGGAAATCACACGTTGACAATAAAGCCTAAAAAGAACAAAGAGAAGTACGGACATGCTAAGTATATGAACTAGAACACAACTCCAATCACATATATTTACGTGAATTTGTATAATCTAAACATAACATGTTTAACTCATTTATTTACGTATCAAGTGAGACAAATAAACGAGTTAAGCACGCCAGCCCAAAAATGGCCCATTTATTAAACCAGGTAGGCGTGACAATCCGAAACATGATTATTTTCATGTCCTGTTCATGCTATAAATCGAGAAAATGTGTATGCCCTTATGATTAACTATGCCCTAAACATTAACCAAGAGAAAAAAAGAGGGACAAATACTTTGGGCTGTAAAATGTTGAGGTCTAAAATGTCTTGAGGCACGCTGAAAACATATATAGTTCGAAGTAGAATACTGTAAGAAATAAACTAGTACCGGTAAATACAACGAAAGTTAAAAAGAGAGTGGAGTAAGCAAGCTTACATAATCGTCATATATTATTATTTTTATTATTATTAAAACAAAAGGTACAAGAATTTACTGTGGTTTTCATAATCCTCCATATAACAGTATGTTCTTCCTTCTAAATTACATAGGCTTCAAGAGAGAGAGAATTCACAACACATTAAATTTTTATTTATTTTTTATTTCCATCAAACTTGGTAGTTAATTAGATCTTTCTTCCTCTCCTTAAATTATGTTCACTTCTTTTTGTTCATTTGTTAAACTCAAGAACACAACGCTATGGTGTATTCAAAAGTCTCATTAAAGAGAAGAAAGGAAAGAAAATGGTTGTGTTACCAAGTTATTTATGAAAGGAAACCAAGGGAACTAAGTAAATGTTGCCTTCCCAAGATTATTTTCAGAATTTACTTAAGAGAAAGAAAAGAAAAGTTTTTCATTTCTTATCTATTGTTTTTCCTTTCTTCTTTGTTCCCTCATTGATTTCTTTCCTTCTCAATTCTTTCTTCTACTTAAAAAGAAAGATTTCCCATAATTTTCTATTTTCTCTCTCTCCCTTCCCTTCTTGAAAACACATCATTTTCCTTTCCATCAAAAAATAAAACGCCTTTTATTTGCTTCTAGTTCTTTTCCTTAATGAGACTTGAAAACACAGTGTAAAAGATAGAAAGGAAACTAAGAGAAAGAAGAAAAAAGAACAAAATATGCCTTTCCAAACTGAGAGAGAATAGGAGAGAAAGGAAAGGCATTATAGAAAAGAGAAGAGGTAGATTTTCTTTTCCTTTCCTTGGGAACGCATATTTGCATATATTAATGTTGCTACTTCTAAATAATAACCAAACCAAAATTTTAAAGTTCCTTTGTGAAATAGATGAGAGTAAAAATACAAATAAAAAATAATGGCATCCAACACTCAAAACACAACATTATGGTCTTGATATCATAAAACTTTTCTAGGCTTCAAAGTCTACAAATATTCAAAATAACAATAAAACCATACCGTGAGGAAGCTGGGAACATACATTTAACTTTATTCCTCTTAAAAAGAAATAAAATTGAAAACCAATACCCAACATAGACTTACCATTTGGTATGTACCTAAAACACAACTTGTTAAAACAACACCAAACAAACCTTTAATACTCATTGCCTGCATTTGCATTTCGCACACCACGACCCCTCCCAACATACCCATATCCTCCTCCTCTTCCATAATAACTGCCGCCTCGAGACCGTCCTCCACGGTAGGGCCCACGTCCACCCCTACCACCCCCTCTGTATCTAGAAAATTCTCCAAATGTCTGCATTAGATCACCATAACAAGTCATTAGTATATCCTGTCAAGTTGAACGGTTGAAGATGGGATTGTTTGGGTTAATTGGCTTAACATCAGTTTTTTGGTAACTTTGACTACTGCGGTCAAGTATCTCAATTTTAAAAAGTATAAGGAGTGTATAAAAAAGGGTTGTATTGATTGGGAAGATAACAGTATGATTATAAGTTTATAACAAAAGTGGATCTGGGAAGATAGCTAGATGCATTGTTTTGTGTTGTCCTTTCATTAATAAATCTTTGCCAAGGCCTCAGCCTTTTTCCCACAATATATTAACACGACCCAATGACCCATATATTTATTCGCGTCAAAGACGTCAATTCTAAGCTAAACACGGCTAGGAGTTTGCGAAAAAACAGAAAACCAAAAAACTAGAAAACCAAATCGTATCTGTAACCGGGGAACACGAGATCGAATTGGGTTTTCAGTTTAGTTTCTAACTGTATCCAAAATGTGAACTCGGTTTTTAGTTCGGTTTCTAACCATATCTAAACTGTGAACTCGGTTTTTAGTTCGGTTTCTAACCATATCTAAACTGTGAACTCGGTTTTCAGTCCAGCTAGCGGCTCCACCAATTTTGCTTTTATGGATAACCAAACCGAAGTCAACTGATAAACCCGCAAAATAACCGTTTTAATCGGATAACCTAACAGAATAAATCAGTTTAATCGGTTCGAGTAGACACAATTCTAATTCGGATAAGTTCAGTTTTCAGTTAGGGCCAGATTTTTTTTCTTTCAAAAACGAATCGAACAACTGATGAACGTGCCTGTTTAACGCTTTATCAAAACGGGTTGGTGGGTAATGGGTTGTAAGCAGGTTCTCAACTTGTATTCAACTTTTAAACGCGTTAAACATGTCATAAAATGGTAGGGGTTTGATATAAATGAGTTAAAACGAAGGTTAAGTAAATGGATTCATGGGTCCGCCCTCTTAAATAAACGAGTTTAACATGTCAACCCGAAAGACTTATTAAAACGGTTGGATATAACCACCCAAATCTTAATTATATTCTACGCGCCAAAATTTGTCAATGGTAAGGAAACCTAATAATATAGAATTTATCATACCTCGGTATCTAGTTTCATCTGTTCAGAGAACCTGGTTCGTCCATAATTTGATTGACGATCTGAAGTGTTGCTAGATAAAGTATCAAAAAAGTCGTCCTTACTGTAAACGGGCTGTAGATCAATACACAATAGATTATAATAAGAACAGATATTTAATAGAATGAATTTATTAACAATTATGAGTTTATGACATTAGTCAACAGATCACCTTAACATCAACTTTGGGCAAGTTGGGATCATTTTCCTCTTCTGATTCATCCTCATCGGTAGCGTTTTCATCTTTTTTGGTTTTTCCCAAAGTACCCCAGACCTCATCCTTGTTGAATTTTTCATTCATTGCATTAAAATCAAACTCCTCGGTAAATTTCATCACAGGTCGTGATCCCTGAATAGTTTAATAGATATAAAATTATTACACACAGTTAGATCATACAGAATATAAATAATAAAACATATGGCTGCATACCCCAGACCCTCTGCCTCTTTCACGCCCTCTGTAACTGTAATTTGGACGGTTCTGGTAGGTGGCTCCATTGGCCTAAAGAAAAACAATAAAGATAACAGAAAAATTACACATTAGATGAAGTATATTTATTTAATCAAGTACCCAACTAGCTTCTTAATATATCCATGCATATATGCAGTATATCCCGAAAAAACAAAGATTTTGGAAAACAAATTAAAAAAAAGTACTATTGCATATACGCATATAATCATGTATTGCACATGCGTAATATTACATAAGTACGTATGCTCGTAGCGCCTTGCGGACCACAAGAACTTTGCATTACATATATGCAATACATGATATATTAAATACATGCAATGCAATTTTATCTTTTTTTTGGTATAATGCACATATGCAGTATATTCCCAAAAAATAAAAATTTTGGAGAAAGAAAATAATAAAACGTACTATTGCATAAATCATGTATTGCACATGTGTATTACTACACATGCTCATTGCAAACTGCAAGCACTTTCCATTGCGGCCGTCTGCATGTTTTTTCATGAAGTTCTCAAGTCCATGTATTGCATATGTGACTGTGTTTAATACTCATTACTACATATGCTCTTTGTGGACCGCAAGTACTTTCCATTGCGGTCCTCAAAAGTGTTGTTCGGAAACTTCTCTCTTTAACAATGAGTTCTCTCATAAAAAATTGGAATCGTGTGAGAACCTTCTGGAAATTTAGAACCATTTGGACCACTTATTTCCCTTCAAGCAAAATTGTTTTTAAAACATTTTGCACATATATGTACTTTATCATTTCTCTCAATTGTACATAAATGTACATTATCATTCTCTTAATTGCACATATATGAACATTATCATTTTCCTCTCCACGTACATATTACATAAATTGTTAACTTGTATATATGCGTATATCACAGTTATCAAATGCGTTAGGCGCACTCAAAGCGCATGGGCCTCATCTGGAGCCTAGGCGCAAGGTGCAAAAAAAAGCGAGGTAGTGAGGAAAAATAAGCGCACTTAAATTAAAAATTAAAAATATATTATGTATATGAAAAATAATAATAATCTTCAAATAAAATAAACAAAAGGTATTATATTGTAATCTAATTAGTACCAAAAGCTCTAAAATAACGAAAGGTATTATATTATATTCCAAAACTTGAATGACAAATATAATGCCATTGACTTCTACTAGATCTAAGTTTCAATAACAAAAGGTATTATATTATATTCCAAAACTTGAATGACAAATATAATGCCATTGACTTCTACTAGATCTAAGTTTCAATAGCAGCCCTTACGTTTCTTTTTCTCGGCTTTTATGTTCTCATGTTCTTGGCATAAACAATGCTAAAGCGCTCGCCTAGAAACTAGAAGTGCATTTATTGAGCTTGGCTGAAAAATAGGCCTAGGCGCAAGAAGCGAGGGCATTTAATAACTATGGCATACATTATCATTTCCATATCTAATCACATAATTTGTTATTTCGTAAATTTGTACATATATGTATAACACTTATTTTGCAATTTTAAACACATATGTACATATATATACACACACATATGTAAAAATTCCAAAAGGAAAAAAAAATTTCGAAAAAAGTTCGTTTTTTGTGTTAAAAAAAAGCTTGAAGAAAAATGAGTGGTTCAAAATGGTTCTCAATTTCCAAGTGGTTCTCTTGGGATCCCTACCCCGTGCAACTAATTCCTAAAAAATAGCTTTAAAAGTTGGTTATCATGCAAATACAATGAGTGCAAAGTTGAAGATCCATGCATACCTTCTCCGCAATTTGCTTTCGAGATGGCAGCGGCAATATTGGCGGCTGAGCTTCTGTCGGCACAGAAACGGGCACTTCTGTTGGTTCGGGAACAGGCTGTTCAGTAGGTGGTGATGATGCCCGTGGCACTTGAACCACTTCCACCTCATTCTGAACAGCTGTTGGAGATTGGGCAAGAATAATGCCACCTGGCACAGACTGTAGTAGCTGCCCTGGAGTTAAAAGTGACGGTGTCGCTGATCCAGTAGAAACCAACGGTGCTGATGATATCGGCTGAGATATGTAAGGAAATCTTGCACCAGAAAGTAGGTTAGGATTAATCGGAGGTATGGTTACACTGACATCAGTAGTACTAGCGGTAGTAACAGCAGTAGGCTGAGCTGGCAAAGAAGGCAGCGTGGGTCTCAGTAAGGAGTTAGATGTTAAAGGCGCTGAGCTGGCAGATGTATTTGGCGGTCCAGTCGCGTTGAAACTAGGGTATGGTTGCATAGGTGGTGGCAATCCTAGCTCTTGTGGTGGTGGAGGCAATGATTGTTGAAGTGCATTTGGCGGTGCATAATATCCAGGCCAATACATGGGCATTTGAAGCCCGCTACTGTTTGCGTTTGGAGGAAGTGGTGACGGGCCCCACGGGCCGACATTCCCACCGGGTTGATATAAAGGCACACCCCCTTGGAACGTTGACCCGGGTTGACCCAGATGTGGGTTATAAGTACTAGGAGTAGGCGAAGAGTCGCTGACAACAGGTAAAGTGGAAGATGGTGCGGGTGGCCGAGGATAATGAGACTGCATTGAAATTAAATATTATAATGATTATGCAACGATCAAAATCGTTGTAAATATACAATGATTATAAAGTTAAAATAAATACCTGAATTATGGCAGGATCACTGTTAATTGGTTGTGACGGTTGAACCGGCTGAGATGATTTCACTTGAAGATCCTGCAATAATAATAAAGTAATTTTAACACCTTTGTTATCCATAAGGGGGTGTTTGGGATTCCTTATGTGGCCTCCATAAAAAAATGTAACTTATGGAACTTTTCCTCTCACAATATAAACAATCCCAAGCACCTTATTACTTTTCAAAAAGTTTATAAGGTGGTTAAAATAAGCAATCCCAAACCCTCTAAGTCAAACAAGCAAGTAAAGAAAAAAAAAGGGTCCAGTTTAGGTACCTTGATATCAGTTCCACGAAACAATATGTATTCATAAACCTTGTCACTAGGCATGAGTTGCGGACCATCTTTTTTTCGCCCTTCGGTTCCAAACGATCTTACTGCAGAGTGTCCAAAATAATAATAATAATAATAATTCACTAATTAGTATATGAAAAAATATTTCTACGTCTTAAGAATGAGAAATAATGAATTCTATGATCCTAATTTTAATTGTTTGAAAATATAAAACAAACCTTTAACTAACAAACACAAATGAAACTAAAAAAAAAGCCCTAAATGTTACCCTAGCAAACAGAAAGCAGAATAAGTAGAAATGAATTACCGTTGGTCAATCCTATGGAGGATTCCTCAGTGTTGATATTATACAAAACGCCTTCATATCTGATTTCACTCTTGGAAGTCAAGCTAATTAAGCTTCCAATATACGAATCAACGGAAGAACTTGAAGATCTAGAACCTTCAGTCGTCATAACAAACAAACAGATTTGATTTGGGGATGATGGATCTATGGATTTGATTTCAAACCCTAGCTAGTTACATACAAACCCATTTTACGTCTTAACTTTGTATTTATTTCTTTAATTGGTTCGAATTCAGACGGGTTCAGGTCTTGGTACCGGTTTTGGGTTAAAATGGATTGTTTTAAAACATGTTTTTTTTTTTAATTATTAATATATACATTTCAGCTTTGCTTATGTAACGTGACATTGGACATATAACCGGCATTTAAACACACCTTACTTACGACATGCGTGTAACCGAGGCCTGAATGTGTGTAACCGATGCCGAAAACCAGAAGAAAAGGTGAAATGTATGTTGATTTCAAAAAACTCTTTTTTTGAACCAACTCATTTTGATCCGGGCCCCTTCTAATTCAAAACCAGTTCGGACTTGAACCTGTCACGAACGAAATTAACCCTAATTTGAATCTACTTGTTTCAACCCGAACGTTTTCTCTCGAAACCCATTCCGACTTGAACCCATCCCAACTGAAATTAACCATATTTCGAATCAACCCGTTTCAACCCTTACCCATTCTTACTTGAACCCGCTCGATCAGACCCGTTTGCCAGTCCTATAAGGGGGGGGGGGGCGCTATGGATTTTCCGCGAACCTAGCATGTCCTAAATGTGGGATTTAGATTGAAAATCTTATAGTGATGATAATAAAGAAAGTTTGTAGTAAATTAAGTGCAAGTTATATTTTATGAAGAATTTGTGACGATAGGTGAAAGAGAAATATACCTTTCTAATAGGTGCATTTAGGGGATACTCTTCAAAAGGTGTTATTAATGGCAAGTAGGAATTTGAAAGCATTTTATGTGTTAATGATACATCTTGATGAATGAGGTGATCGATTAAGCGCTCATACATTCGATTTTTCCAAACCGTATGATATCTTCAAGTATTTACGCCAAATAAAAGATCATATGCCTCTGAAAAGAAGGTAAGACAAAGGATGATAAGTATAGACACACTTGATCTCCCATTCTAGAGGATCAGTCTATATCACAACTACGGTGGATCAGCCTATTTACACCTCAAAGGATGATCAGTTTATGTAAATCGAATGGTCACTCCACTAGTGTATCTTACAACAGGTTATTTTAACTCGTGCATTAGGGTAAATCGACCGACATATGGTCCATGGCACATGGGTTGTGCGTAGGTCATGCAACCATTAGCTGGTCAGGTTGACTATTCACACACTTAATGATTGATTAGGGTATGCTCAATTGTCACACCCCAACTAAAGGCGGCGGAACATGCCAGGGTGTAACGAATTGCTCATGAACACGAGACACTATTAAAGTGAAAATATTTAAATAATTCATTAATTTCATTCAATCACCAAAGTAACACATATTGTTCATACAAATAAACACCAAATACAATAAATAAATATTGTTCATTCTTCTAATAACCTAGCGGTATCAAATAGAATGGCGTCTTCAAACTCCAAGTCAAGTAATAATCAAACTTGTAACAATGCATAAAATAATATTTGTCAACACGTATGTTGGTGAGCAATTTCATAGTTTTGAGTATATATAATATGAGCGAAATCCACAAACGTATATGAGACGATAAACAAAAGCATCGATCGTGGTATATAAAACATATGTAAATGAGGATCCTTTTTAATCGGTAACAACCGACATATTTGGATAATGATGCCCTATGCTACTTGCACAAGGCTAAGTAGTTAGGGGTGCGTATGATCATACTTATTGCTTATTGTGTTCCACAACAACATAAAATAAACACTTGTGCACGTAAAGCATATGAAACATATAACACACAATAGAGCAAGTATTCTAAGTATCATACACCTTAAAGTTTGTGGTTTGAAGATAGAGTATTATAAATCGTGCTTGTTTTGGATAAGTATGCATGTTACCCCCAAAGTATAAAAGTGAAAACGGGGGATGAAATGTACTCACGTTAAATAAGTAACTTGAAGGATAGTTTGCGATAAAACGGGGGAATGGTAGGTCAATGGGCAAGACCTAGATTAAAAAGGGTCTTGAGTTAGTAGATGGTTTTGGAAGCTTTAAAGTAAAATAACTTGACATGTAACATAAATAATTTAAGTTTGAAGGATAAAATGTAAACACATAAGGAATTAAAGTAATGATTTTTGAAAAGTAAGTTTACTCGAAGTCGGGTCTCGGTATCCTATTTATTAGTTTTTACTTAACCTTTGTTAAGTAAATATTTGGGTATAATTGCAATATTGCAAAGTTAAATAGATACCAAAATGAGACTTTGCGAGTGTTCGGATTTGTCAGTTCGAGTCTTGATAATTGGTCAAGCTCGAAGCAGAGGTTCCAAAATATTATGAGATAACTCAATGAAATCAAAAGAAACTTAACCAAGTGTGTAGTTCTATTAAGAAGAACCTCGACGTTCGTTAAGCGAGTGTTTGGTTTTGACGGTCCAAACTTGTTATAAGCTCAAGTTAGATCCAACATACCAAGTGTTTTGAGAAAACAATTTAAAATTTTTTTATAAAATAGCTGTAGAGAAAATATGAGATTCGGTGGCTCAAAACACACTAGTGTGTCTTAAGCATGTGAACTCGGTTTAGTTCGGTCCTTGACTCGGAATAAAACCGAGGACGGTTGCCACATACCCAATACCATATAACTTATTTAAATGAACTTAGAAATTATAATACACAAATCTTGCTTGTAACATATTAATAAATCATTTTAAATATAAATTATTTAAACAAGAGATCGGTTTGGGTTCGGCTCTTGACTCAGAATAAAACCGAAAATGGTGGCCACATATCCAATACCATGGAACTTATTAAAATAAACTTAAAAATAATAATACTCAAATCTTTCATACAATATATTAACATTAAAGTATTTAAACAAAAGTTCTGTTTTGGTTTCGGCTCTTGACTCGGGATGACACCGAAAATGGTGGCCACATACCCAATATCATTAAACTATTAAAAATGATTTAGAAACTAAAAGTAAGTAAGGACTAAACAATATTTATGAGCAAAAACAAAATTAAAGCATAAACTAAAGCATAAGTTAAGTATAGATCAAGGACTATAATAATACTCAAATCTTTCATACAATATGTTAATATTAAAGTATTTAAACAAAAGTTCTGTTTTGGTTTCGGCTCTTGACTCGGGATGAAACCGAAAATGGTGGCCACATACCCAATATCATTGAACTATTAAAAATGATTTAGAAACTAAAAGTAAGTAAGGACTAAACAATATTTATGAGCATAAACAAAATTAAAGCATAAACTAAAGCATAAGTTAAGTATATATCAAGAACTATAATAGTCCTCCATGTAGCCTAGCCTTGTAGCACAACACTTCAACCGACCGTGACCAGAGAAGTGAAAGCCGAAGGAAACAAGGGGTGTATGTTATATATATGTTGCAACCTCAGGCTTTAAGTAACATGAATTAGTTAGAAATAAATATTAGTATTAGCTTGACCTTGGGAAATCAAACTATTAAGAACTTAAAGAAAGAATACTTGGATTTGAGAGAGAGTTTGGAGAAGATGAACCACCAAAGTGGTGTATGGAACCTTGCTTTTATAATGGTAAGAGTATAGTTCATTCTATGGGGAAATTGCATGTGATTGGTTAAAATGGTCAAACAAACTTTTGATAATTCACAATAATAGTCCCTAAAGATTGTTTTAAGTCATTTTTCATCATAAAGAGGTGTTTTAACGTACCGAAAAGGATGTTTCTTGGCCCGACATTTGTGAAACATAAACGAACATAAAATCCAACATTTTATTAATAACGACGAATCTTAAAGATCAAAACAGTTCGGGTTTTTGATACAAATACAAATGCAAGTTAACCCGAAAAAATCACAAATGTTACATCAATGGCTTTGCTCGCACATGGAACGTGCAAACTCCGGCCTGGTCAGATTTCCAGAAGCTCCTGATATTCAGCATCCGTAATGTTCATAACTCGATCTTTTCCATCAAAACCAACAAATCACTCGTATGAATGATAATTTAACTATTATTGTAAGATTTGCATAAAACCAGAAACAAATATTTGATGAATTCATATAAAATACATTTCTTAATTGTAAAGCACCAAACACTTACATTTTTTTCCCTAAGCAATCTCTCAAGCAATTGCACTAACTATTAACCACCTTCATAACTTTTAGCTACTAAACCTGTGCTATTTTCATCCCTAAATTTAAAATTCAACCCCAAAGACTGACAGATGTAATATATTGGCACCCTACAAGTTGAAGGTGTTACATTTAAAGCATGGATCATTTGACTTAGTTACAGTTTACTTTCTAGTCTACGCTTGCAGTTCACACCTTCACAATATACACTCCTCTCTGTTGAATTCTGAATCTAGCAAAAGGTGTGCTAGTACATCTACTAAAGCTCACAACCACGCTTATGTATCAATATGTTAGGCTTGTAAAGAAAACAAAACCTACCACGAACAAGAGTTCACATTACACAGTAAAGGACTTTATATGGTTTAGGCTTAGGTTAAGGTATGAAAATTTGGTAAATTGGCAAAAATGTAGTTATATCCTAACTATTTTTTACTAGAAATCAACAAAAGTAACGTAAGTTATGGATCGGGATCTATTATCCTCACACAAATTTCACCTTTTTAAGCAACTTTTCTTTACTGATTATGATTCACACTAGGGTTGTTCAAAAAGCTCACGGCTCGAAGCTCGCTCAAAACTCGCTCGAAAAAAGCTCGGAGAAAGTTCGCTCGTAATCGGCTCGATTGTAAACGAGCCGAGCCTAGCTCGACTCGATTTCTAAACGAGTCGATCCTGAGCTAGCCCCGGATCGACTCGAGCTCGCTCGATAGGCTCGCTCAATTGGCTCAAACTATTTTATTCTAATTTATTATATATATACATACATGCACATAATTATCGAGCCAAATTATTTTAACACATGGGATTTCCTTTAATCCAATCCAATTTCCTTTCTTACTCCATAGTCCGTACTCATAATTCCATATACTGAGTAATTGAGAGATGAGACTTCATAGTTCACACACTCAATAATCAGTATACGTTCCATTTTCCACCCTAACCCAAACCGCTCATATTCACCTCCGCCATCGGCCGCCGCTCAAAGATAATACTTATGTGCTTAATTTTGTATTTGGTTTGGTTTAGACTTCTTGAACATATTATGTTTTCAATGGTGTTATTAGACGTGTTTATTTAGTTTGTATTTGGTTGGTGTTGATCTCAACGTCATATTTAATTAGTTTAACTTGATGGTTGCATATAATTGTTATTATTACAGGTAAAACTCGAGCCAAATCGAGCCGAGCCGATCCGGCTCGATTTAAAACCGAGCCGAGCTTGAGCTCAAACTTTTAGCTCGATTAAGACTTCGAGCTCAAGCCGAGCCAGCTCGATTGAATATCGAGCTGAGCTTGAGCTTGCCTTGGCTCGGGCTCGGCTCGGCTCGTGAACAGGCCTAATTCACATGTTATAACTGCAAATAGTAAACACATATAGCACACACACAATATACATACATATATATATATATTATATATATATGATTTAACAGGTTAACATAAAAGGTTTAGTGGCAATTAAATTGAGTTTAACAAACAAAAGGCTAGAAGGCTCAAATGAATAACTAAGGAATAATATCAAAGGAATGGTAATTAAATGGATATGCTAAAACACAGGTTATCATCTTAATGCCTTTATTACTTTGCGTAATAGATGTTATGGTTTAGTCAATGCGTAACATGTCAAGGGTAATGCTAAGCACACATGATTGAATAACATATGTGATCAAACCTTGCTGACTTGATTCCAAAAATCGAAGGTTATGCTAAAAGCCAATTCTTGTGACACCCTGCATTTCCAGGTTATCTCTGTTAACTTAGTTATGACACACACATACATTTCATGTGATCACATACGTGAGTATGTCCACGAATGTTGGTGGTATAAACAAAACTAACATGTTATGAAAAATAATAAGGTACATTTATATGAAGTACGTGTTATGTGTTTATATGTTATATTGCATGTTGTAATATGTTACATGTCTACCGATGTTATTATTACATATTATCAATGTTGTAAAATACAAGGCCGAGTACTCCCTGAGTACTCACTACAAGGTATATCGCCTAGGCGAATTTCTTTAACTCTACCTAGTTATTAAGAATCAATCAAATGTGGTCAATGTCAGCCATAATTGCATCTATTCGGTGAACTTTGGCTGATTTTGACTTATAAAAATAATGCATAATTCGTAATTCTGTAATATTAAAGCACAAATATCATTTTCTTAAATTAATGATTAGCAATTTTTATTTTAATTTATTATTTAAAAATGTAGTTATCTTATTTATTTTGATATTCAACCCAAACATGTTCTAACTTGTTAGGACAAAAAATGATCAAGGAAGATTGGAATAGAGGTGACTCAACAATTATTGAGGCCTAAAGCGAATAATGAAATTAAGGCCTTTTTTTATAAGTTAGATTTTAAGTGTAGCAACTATTTTTTTGAAAACAACCCTTATGTATACTATATATAATGTATGAGATGAGGGCAAATTAAGACACCTTAGCTATAAGAAATTTACAAATCAATCAACACATGGTGCAACCTTTAATACATTTAGGATAAGGGTAAACTTGTCCACCAAAAGAGTCAAATACGGTTATTAAATAATAGTTACAACATTAACCCTTTCTCTTTGCTTAACTTTTGTAAATTTTAAAAATAGTTGCAACTATTATTCTTGATCTTTCACTCATATGTGATTTTTATTTTCATTTTTAACTCAACTTTCCTCATGATTTTTAAACATTAATAACTTTTTCATGCGCTAATATCTTTTTAAAGAAATTACACCATAAAAACGAGCATGTTTTTCTCTTTAATTTGAGTATCATATTGTTATAGTTTTTCTCATTTAAAAAGGTAACATTTTACGTAGGGCGTTTGCGGTCTGGTTTTGATGGTTCTTAAATTAAACAGTGGGTAAAACCGTTAGTAACTAGTTTTTGTCGTCGAAAACCGAAACGTACCTTTGAAATTTGAAAACGACCGGCCAATAGTTAATGAAAAAAATCAACGGTAAAATCAAACCAATGACCGGTTTGAACGTTTTTCGATTTCAAATCGAACAACAAACACCCACAAACTTGTTACATGATTACAAAGGTATGTGTTTCTCGCTGCATCGCGCGTGCACCCATC
This sequence comes from Bidens hawaiensis, assembly GCF_021521415.1. Lineage (NCBI taxonomy): Eukaryota > Viridiplantae > Streptophyta > Magnoliopsida > Asterales > Asteraceae > Bidens > Bidens hawaiensis. The sequence goes on from NW_027498150.1 coordinate 98,778, forward strand.
TAGTTTAAATAATATATCAAAAATATATATAATATTGTGTTAACATATTATTATTATTATTATTATTATTATTATTATTTTCATACTGTTTAATCTACTTTATTTCTTATTTATATTTTGATATATATTCTTAGTTTCTATATACATTTGGAAGCGAAACTGCAAATATATTTAAAATAGTAGCAATAGATACAACTTAGTTCATAACTATTTTTTTAATATTAATAAATCCTAAATATTTGTTTGAATTCATAGTCATAATAACAAAACATTATTTTTAAATATAAAACAATAAAATGAGACATGACAAAAGTAAAGCAACTTTTCTTTTCACATCTTGGTACATCAGTTCATACTGGTGCTTGTCAAGGGTAAAAAAGTAAATAGAATCTTTTATCTTCTCTAATGTCATCTTCTCTATTATCTTTCTTAACCAAGAAAAACAGAGCAACTGAAAATTTCTTTCCATCTTTCTACTGAAACATATATTAACCCTATAAATTTGGAGGCCTTTTATAAATGAAGGCCTAAAGCCCTTGCTTCACCTACTTCTACGGTAGAGCCGACCCTGGATTGGAATCTTCTCAAGTCCTCAAGAAATATGTTAAGTATGGAATTCGAGCAAAACCAGAAACTTCAAGTAAGCATAGTAACTATTCAAGCAAGGAATCTTACTTAGAGCAAGGTTATCTTCTTGAATTCTTCTAAGTGCTTAGTTCAAGCAAACTACACTTCATCAAGCAAGGTTGTTCTTCAGTCGAGTAAGGTTTGTCTCAGAGCGAACTCTTGACTTAGCCAAGCTTAAACCAAGTAAAGTTTTGACTCGAGCAAGGTTTCAATAATATGATCTCAAGCACACTTGTAGGAAGTTAATGGAATTAATCTAAGGACTTCTATGAGCAAGGTTCAACCTCAAGAAAGCTGCAGTACCCAGGCACACTTAACTTGCTGGAATAAGTCTTTGACAAAAGGTTGAAGAGATCAAGAAGAACAAGTTTGTTCGTAGGATATTCTCGAGCAAAGATTGATTGTATCATGAAGATTGAAGTCTGCTTGAAAAATATTTCTAAGGAAAATATTCAAAGTAAAAGCTTGCTCGGAGAACTGTACCAGCACACATATGGATTACAAGGTCTGCTCGATAAAGACGAAATCTTACTTGAAGACCTATCTGACACTTGTAATAATTTTGAATACGTTTGAATATGTTTTAAAAATCATTAGGGTTTCTAGAAGGTCTCAGGTCTGGCTATTTAAGGAAATACTAGATCACATTTATGACAACGATTAAAAACGGCTGATTACACAACCTTCCAAGCTTATAGAAAATTATGCACGGAAAGCAGTCGCACCTGACATTTTACCTAGAAATCCTAAAGATATTCCTTTGCTTTATTGTTTAATATTAATGGAAGTCTTTTGAGTCTCTTGTGTGTTTGTGTTATTGATAGCAACATACTGATTATTATTGATTCTGCCTTTAATAGTCATGTGGTCTTTATATTAGCTTATTCGTAATCTGTCTTGTGAACATTAATTTGTGGGTTACGAGGTTGATAGTGAGTAAAATCGATCCTGAAAAGTGGTATCAGAGCTTTGTTGAGCTCTTGTGAAGACTGACGTATTGCTGTGAAGATTGATTATGAAGCTTTTACTAAATCTATTTTGATTTAAGGTTGAAGACGATGACATGAGCATAACACTGTTACATTGAAAAGTGACGTCAGCTGTTCTGTTTTTCATTATATAGAACTACATTAATTTTAGGTTTAAAAGTGTTCTAATCTCTGTATTATATTGATTTTTGTTTTTTGAGTCCAAATCTTGGTTTCCAATTATTTTTCATCAGATTCAATGATTTAAAGTTTTCAAAGTTTGTTTAAATTTTAAGTAAATTTGTCACTTTAAAAGCTTGTTAAAAATACCAAAAATATTTTTAAACAAATGGATGATCAAGAAGTGTCTACTAACAAGATTCCAAGATTGCTAGGTCAAGAAAACTATATCAAGTGGAAGGTACTGTTTGAAGTTGTTGTTTGTTACGATGACATTGAACTATGGAACTCAATAAAAAATGGTCCTTATGTTCATACTGAATGAACAAACAACAATCAAGCCATTGAAAGACAAATGGACAAAAGGGAAGAAAATGCATTTTCAATGTTAAAATTGAGTCTATCATGGGAAATTTTGACAAGTGTAAATCATCAGACAACTTCAAAAACCATGTATGATGCAGTGGTAGAAATGTTTGAAGGAAACACTGAATTGAAAGATATCAATAAAGACAGATTGAAGCAACAACTTGACAGATTCAAGTTTAAAGAGGGGGAGAGAGACTAAAATCAGTCTTGCAAAGATTTGTATCAATTAACAATGAAATCAAGATAACTGATCTTGCTATTACTGATTTTGATCTTAACAAGAAGCTGTTATCTTCACTATCTAGTGAATGGTATACTACAAGCAAGTTTATCAAGGAGAAGACTAATTTTCCCAACTTCAAGCTAGATGACGTGATATGTTTCCTTCAAGATACCGAGCATGAAATAATTGAGAACCACATGATCAAAGAAGAGAAACCCGGTTTTCAGTTTTCAAATGCCCTGATAGCTCTAGTGGGAAATCTGTTTACCAAAAATCAACAACAGATTCCTATCATTGAATAGCCTAGTGACTTTAATGTTGAAACTCCAAGGGTTTATGTAGCAAGTCAAGCATCTGGAAGCCAATCTGGATAACAAAGATTTAATGTCCAAATGATAGATGATGGTGATTCATCTCCTATGGCTAGTGGACATGCTCCATATGTTCCTAGAAATTCAAGTCAAGGAAATGAATACTGAATCATATAATTCTTTTGTGACAAGAACTTGATTCATACAAGTGTTATGCAAGATAATTTAGAACAATTTGATTCTGATGATCTTAAAGATATGGATCTCAAATGGCAAGCATCATTGTTGGCTTTGAGAAGTAAAATGTTGTATAACAGGACTGGAAGATCAACTTTTTCTGGTCCAAGAGACATGATTGGATTTGATAAATCGAAGGCAATATGCTACACTTGTCAACAACGTGGTAATTTTGCAAGAGAATGCAATCAACCAAGACAACAACAACAACAACAACAATCATTTTTAAAGAAATCAGTTTCAACATTAGAATCAAGGTCACGGTCAACAACAAAGGTAGTTTTACAATAACAACTTTCAATCATAATTGAACAATCAGGAACTCATTACCCAACAACAACAACCAAATCAAAGAAACCAACAGAACCCTCCTCAAGGCCCTGCAAACCAAAATAGATCCAATACATCATAACCAATAAATCAAGGAAATGTTGTTGTAGCTCAACAACCACAACATAGTTAATTTGACTAAAGCAATCATGCAGAAGAGATTGAAAAGGCCAATGTAGCTTTCATGGCTAAAATCAATGAACAAGCTGAATCTTCAACATCTCAAGTACATTCAAATCACTCAATCTCATATTTACTTGATATAAATGACTTATTGAGAAAAGAGATTGGTCAATAGCAAACTGAGTGTTTCAAGAAAGAAAGCATAATCAATGTTTTATGAAATGAGAAATGAAATAACACATGAAAATCAGATCAAAAATCTATAACAAGACTATCTATATAGTTATGAAACTCAGTCAAGGTACACCACTGAAATAGAAGGGCTGAAGAAGATGTATTTGGAAGAAAAGTTAAAGAGCACCTAACTTCAATTTGAAGTTGACTTTCTAAAAAACTTGGGTGTAACTGGCAACATATGTGGAAAGTTGGTAAAGATAAAAGCTGAAGATAAGTATAAAGTTGTTCCACCACCTTTCAATGATAATTACTTTTTAAAGGTTGACAAAGAGAAAAGAGAAGCTTATCTTGATCAATTCAAGAAAGTTTTCATTGAGAAAGAAGAATTTATTGATAACTACAAGAAGATTGTAGTGAATGAAGAAGGAGAGTTTGTGTTAAAGGATGATGACATAAAAGAAAGTGAAAATGATAAATCTGGTATTGGTAAAACTTTTGTGAAAGATCAAGAGTCAAATGATTCATTTACAAACAACTCAAGTGGAAAGTGTTCAAGTTGTGGAACAAGGGTAAAGAACAGAGAATGAAGAAATCAAGGGATAAGATTCCTAAACTACCCAAAATAACACCCAAAATGAAGAAATATCATGAACAAATGAGAAGATACCACATATCTTTTGACATTTGTGTAGGGACTCAAGGAAAGAAAAGCATGACTACCAATCATTCAAACAAATATTCTTATAATAAACCAAGTGTCAAAAATGAGCAAGGAACATGAAGAAACTTTCAAAAAGGATGATCAGTTTCTACCAATCTATCCAGTGTTCTCCAACCATGAGTTATTTGACATAAGGGATATAGAGGACATGGAGGATTATACTAGAAGATGGTTGAGACCAAGAAAAGAAATCATTTTGAATGAAATTTCTGTGGAAATGGAAAAGGTGATTTTTGTGAAAAGTTCTGTAGAAGAAGAAAATGACAAGATTGAAGAATTTCTACCATTCTCAATTAACTTTGATAGTCAACTCACCTATCAAAAGACTATTGGGATTGAACCACCAAGACCAAGTGAGAGACTAAAAAGGGAGAACATAAGTGCGAGTCACAAAGGACAAGTATGGTGAAAAATCTGTGATATCTATGGCCATCACACTTATTCTGGTCAAGAAAGGTTCTCTCCTGAACCATTTCATGTTTCAGACAGTACCATGCTTTGTCAAGATTTTGCACTTTACAAACAGAAATATGCTGAGTACTTGAGTAAGGGAAAGAAGTAGGTTAATGATGTAAAGAGTGAAGAAGAAACTATGAAGAAACATAAGGGGTTTGTCAAGAAGTTGGATAAAATTCCTTCAATTAAGTCTCAAAGTCCTGAAAGTTCCTATGACTCAGCAGATTCAGAGTCATTTGATAAGTAAAGAAAATTCAGGAAGAAAACTTTCAAAAGAAAACAAGGATATGTATTAACTGGTGATGAAAAGTTTCTTCTGAAACATGGTTATGAACCAAGAGGGTTCCAATGGAAACCCAAGGAAGAAACTCCAAAAGTAATCATTAAGAGAGAAAAAGTAATTGGAGAATGCACAACATAGTTCCCTACTATGGAAACTTGATTGAACTGGTTATGAGACTGATGAGTCTTGTGAATTAGTTTATGAAGATACAAAACCAAATGCAACTACTGTTTCTGTTACTGATGATTTTCAAGCTATCTTGGCTTGTAACTCTTCACTTAACTGATCATTTTGTTTTCAACTATGCATGAACAATCCACAAAAGTCAATGATATATGGTATATGGATAACGAATGTTCCAGGCACATGACCTGTGATAAAAGATCACTGGTTAATTAAAAATTTTGAAGGCCCAGTTGCTTTTGGAAGTGATGAGAATTGATCGACAATTGTGGGTAAAGGCATTCTCACAAATGGGAAAGTCTCATTTGATAATGTATTTCATGTTTGGTCTCCAATATAACCTTTTTAGTATCTCTCAAATGTGTGATAAATGTTATAAGGATGGTTTTGATGAAACTCATTGTTTCATTTTGAAACCTGAGTTTGTAATTTCACCTGAAATGATTTTGATGATGGCACCAAGAACTGGAAATTTGTATGAATTAAGAATGAAAGATGTTATTTCCAGAGGTGGAACATGTTTTGTTTCTAAAGCGTCTGAAAATGAAACCAAGCAATGGCCCAAAAAATTATGTCATGTGAATCTAAAGAATATGAACAAACTTGTGAAGGGTGAGCATGTTATTGGTTTGCCAACAAGAGAGTTCAAGCTTGAAGACAACCGTGTCTCATGGCAAAAGGGAAAGCAACATAAATCGTCTCATAAAACAAAACTTATAAACTCCATTGATCAAGTGCTTGAAATGCTTCACATGGATCTCTTTGTTCTTGTAAGTGTCCTAAGTATTGGCAAAAAGAAGTATTGTTTGGTGAACACAGATGATTACTCAAGGTTTACTTGGATTTATTTCCTAAATTCAATAGATGAGGCTGTTGAATTAATCAAGAGTTGTGTGACCAGAATTGAGAATCAACTGGATGCAAGAGTCAAGGTAATGAGAAGCGACAATGGAACTGAGTTCAAAAATGGGGTTATGACAGCATCTTCTCATGAAAAAGGAATATTTCACCAATTTAGCACCCCAAGAACTTCTGATCAGAATGGTGTTGCAGAAATAAGGAATAAAACTCTAATAGAGGCTGCAAGAACTATGCTTATCTACCTGTATCATTTTGGGCAGAAGCAATCAACATTGCATGCTATGTTCAGAACATGGTCCTTCTCAACAAAATATAAACAAAACTCCTTATGAGATTTTGTACAAAAGAAATCCTTACATCAAGTTTATCAAACCTTTTGGTTGCAAATGTTCTCCATTAAACACCGAAGACTATCTAAACAAGTTCCAAGCAAAGTCTTTAGACTGTTTCCTTGTTGGATATTCTTCTCATTCAAAGGCCTATAGAGTATATGTGAAAGATTATCTGAGTGTGATTGAATCATCTGACATTATATTCAATGAGAATCAGTTCAATATTGTTGATGGAGCTAGTTGATTGATTGATTTGGAAAAGTAAATCAAATCCTTCAAAATCTATCCTGAAGACATTGGTGAATACTTTTACAGAACAAGTGTTCCTTAAGCAACTATTTTAGAGAAGATGAATTAGACAAGTTATGGTCTAAGGATGCTAATGAAGACACTGAGTTCTCTTTTAAAAGGAAGATTTCTAAAGATGATGTAGATAAGGAAAATTAAAAAAATGGTGAACCTCAAGAACAAGATCATATTAAAACATCTGCTAATTAAACTGATAATTAACAAGACCAGAGTCAACATGACACACAGTCAATGTTTGAGAATCTATTTCAGAATCCAAATATGTCTAATACTGGTGCTTCAACATCAAATCAGAATGTGGAAGAAGCTGATCTGAATGACATTGCACAAGATTTGAATACTGAAGTACGTGAACAAGATGATTCAAACTTGGATCCAAATCTAACCTCAACTCAAATCACTCAAACCTCTTCAGTTCAAAGAAATCATCATATTGAAAATATCATTGGTGACCTGCATGAAAGAGTGACCAGAAGTGCTTATGAAGCTACAAACATTTCTTTATATTCATGTTTTCTATCCTAAATAAAACCAAAGAACATTGTACAAGCACTAAAGGACAACAACTGGGTAGAAGCTATGCAGGAGGAATTAGCTCAGTTCAGAAATTTGCAAGTCTGGGAGCTAGTTGATAATCCAAGAGGAAAATATACAGTTGGAACCAAATAGATTTTCATAAACAAGAGGGATGAGATAGAAATTCTAATGAAAAACATGGAAAGATTAGTTGCCCTTGGATTCTTACAAGAGGAAGGAATTGATTTTGAGGTAGTATTTGCTCCTGTAGCAAGGTTGGAGGCCATACAAATCTATTTGGCATATGATGTATCAAAGAACATTAGAGTGTTTCAATTGGATGTTAAATCTGCTTTCTAGAATGGAAAAATTGAAAAGGTGTATGTCACTCAACCTTCAGGTTTTGAGGATCCTGAGTATCCAAATAGAGTGTACAAGCTATACAAAGCTCTATATGGATTACATCAAGCCCCAATATCTTGGTATGATGAGTTGTCAAATCATCTACTTGCCAATGGAGTTCAAAGAGGAGCCATTAAGAAGACCTTATTCTACCAGAAAATTGGAACGTATTTACTCTTACTTCAAGTGTATGTTAATGATATCATATTTGGCTCTACTAATGAACAAATGTGTATAGAGTTTAAATAAGTCATGAAGTCAATATACAACATGAGTTTTATAGGAGAGATGAAGTTCTTCCTTGGATTGCAAGTTCAACAGAAAATGGATGTAATATTCATTAGTCAATCCAAGTATGCTTAAGACATCTAGACCAAGTTCAAATGCCAAGATCTGAAGACTACTTCTACTCTAGTGGACACACATGAAAAGATGGTAGCTGATGAAAAGGGAGAACCTATAGATCAACACGAGTATAGAGCCAAAATCGGATGACTAATGTATCTGACTGCTTCTTGACCATATATCATATTTGCGGTATGTGTGTGTGCAAGATTTCAAGCTAATCCCAAAATTTCACATATGAAGGCTGTCAAGAGAATCTTCAGAGACTTGAAAGGAAAGCCAGACTTGAGAATTTGGTATCCAAAGAACAAGTGCTTTGATCTTCTTGCCTACACTGACAATAACTATGATGGATGTAACATCAGCAGGAAGTCAACATCTGGTGGTTGCCAATTTCTGGGAGACAGGCTGGTTTCATGGCAATACAAAAAGCAAACAATTGTGTCAATTTCAACTGCTGAAGCTGAATACATTGCTGCATCTGCTTGTTGTGCTCAGGTCCTCTGGATTTAGAATCAACTGCTTGATTATGGTCTGAACTTCTTGAACACTCCAATTTTGATTGATAATACTGCTGCTAAATTTATTGTGAAAAATCCTATTAAACACTCAAAAACCAAAGATATTGAAATCAAACACCATTTCATCAAAGATTTCAATGAGAAAAGATTAATAGAAATGAAAGGAGTTAAAACTAGGGACAACTTAGCTTATTTGTTCACCATGCCACTAGATAAGACTAGAATCAATTTCTTATTAAAGGCTTTAGGCCTGATCAACCCCGATGAACTCCGATTGATGATATATACATGTGCTAACTGATTATTTGTTTAAAAGGTCTTGAGTGATTTCTGTGTATATGTGATATTTACTATGATCAAAATGTGTTTAAAAGAATATGTGTGGCTTAGGTTTCTATGATACTTAATTATGGATTTATGATCATGTTTCATGATTATCGACGAGGATGATTGAATCTGATTTGAAGTGTCTTATCTGCATACTTGTCTGAAAATTAATCATGATTTTTGTTTTGAAATGTTTATGCATTGTGTGTTAAGGACAAGTTAGTTTATACATGTTTTATCTTGATAGAATATCATGTCTGCCTGCTTGTGTTTAAGCATCAATGTAACTTGCTGAGTATGTTTGATTATGTGTACAATTTGTCTTTGCCAAAATTTCTTTTGTGTTGAGACTTATGTGACTAAATGAATTATCAAAGAAGTTTTCAAAAGTAAAATATTTTGATAAAAAAACAAACTTTTGGTGTTGGGATATGATAAGATTATTCAGTTCAAGCTTTAAAGAAGCTTAAAAGGTTTAAAATGGAAATTGATCCAACCTTTGGGAAATGATAGAAAATTAGTTATGAGCACTAATATTATGGATTTAGTAGGCTAAAAAGATTATTAGTGCAGTCATTAATAAGTATGGTAGCTTTCCTTGATGTGTAAAAATTGAGGTGATATAAACTAAATGAAAATGCTAAACTTAATGTGAAGATACATTGTTGAAATATGAATGTTTCAAGATAAATCTCTCCATATGATAGGCTTTAAAGTAACTGCACAGTCATACACAAGCCTGCTGGTATTTGGTCACTCAAAATGATTCATTTTACATAAGACAAAGAAAAAAATTGTGCAAAAAGATTATATATCAACCAAATGTTGACAAAATACAAACATTAGGGTTTAAACTAGAACTACAAAGGTGGGGGCATCAATATAAGTCCTAAACACCTTGAATGGAAGGCATGTTAGTCCGAACTGTGTGGCATGTAAGTCCAATGTTCAACCTCAAAGTTTGAAAACTTTTGAAAAGATAAATTTACAAAAGAAAATTATTCATGTTATGTCATTAAAGATATTTTGATCAAATATCAGGGGGTTGAAGTCAATTTGGGGTGATCTGGAGAAAGCCAAATAAGCTTTGAAAAGAGATATGAGACATCATAGTGCAATTAGTGTTATCATTTATGTCTTATGCAACTAATTGAACCTTAAGCATATCACCAATGTAATGAGATTCATGTTAAACCTGTTTGATTTGTCATAATAATGCTGAGAATGAAGTATTGAAAGGTGACTTAATCAATATGATCCCATGTTAAGATTTTTCATAAAAGAAAAGATTTGAAATGATAAACTGAAATTTAATCTCAAAATGCACTATTTATCCTTAAACTTTTTATCCAAAAAGAAATATTGTTTAAAAATAAGGTTTAAGTCAAAAAGGGTTTCATTTAATAGCATATCTATTCTATAAATGATATATTTATTGATGATTTGTCTATTTTGAATATGTTGTGTGATTACTAAGTATCTTTGTGTATACTTGTGTAATTTTTGCATGATTATGTGCTTTCGAGTAAACTTGGACGTTTATTTGAAAATTTGTCTCGTTCGAGAATACTTGAGAAATTCTTGATGAGATTACTTTTTGATTGTCTGATTACTTTGTTTCTGAAATACAAGTGATTTTGTACAAACTGTGTTTCTCAAGTACACTCTATGCTTAGAGCACACTTTTATGTTATGCTTTGACATAATAAGTGTCCTTTAGCATACTTAATGACTTCGAAGTATTTTCGAGTAAACTTTGTTCTTCGTGTATACTTGATAGTATATCTTTGGACAAAATTAACTCCTTGCTTGATTAAGTTCTTTCGAGTAAAATTCTGAATGTTTGATTATTCGAGTAAAGTTTGACAGTTGGGAATATTTCTAAGTTATTTTTACCTTAATTTATCTCGAGCAAAGTAATCAACTTGATCAAATATACTTGATTATGAAACTTGTGATTAACTTTTCGAGCAATATTGTATATTCGAGTATACTTCTTTCATTTTCACACTTGATATATTTCTAATAATGTTAAATCAAGCAAAATTTATATTCGAGCAAACTTAAGTAACATATATTCGAGTATACTTCTTTCATTTCCACACTTGAAAATTTGAAAATGGGTTTTTGGTAGTATTCGAATACTAAACGATAAAGAGCATTTAAAACCCATTTTCAAACATGTTGGGATGAGAAAATGCTTAAAGGAAGATTGGAATCTTCTCAACCTCTAAAGAATATGCTAAGTATGGACTCCGAGCACACTTAGACCTCTGAGCAAGATTTTCACTTGACCTAGCAAGGCATTTTTCCATTCGGGCAAGGTTATCTTCTTGAAGTCTTCTTAAGTGTTAATCCGAGCAGGGTTCACTTTGTCTAGCAAATGGGTTCTTCAAGTCGAGCATGGTTTGCTCACTAGCAAACTCTTAACTAAACCAAGCTAATGAAGCCAAGTACTTTGGAAGATCTAGCAAGGTTTGATCAATAAACAGTAGTCTGAGCATCCTTGAAGAAAGTTAATCAAGAATTATTCTAAGGACTTTCTCTAGCAAGGTTCAACTCCGTGCACGCTACAGTGCTACCAGCACAAGTCAAAAAGTGTTAACAACACACTTCAGTTTGCTTAATAAGTTATCCATTAACAAAAAGTTGAAGGGATTCATGAAGAACAGTTTGCTCGTAGGACCATATCGAGCAAAGTTTGCTATGGTCAAGAAGATTGAGGTCTGCTAGGTGAATATTTTCTAAGGAAAATATTCTAAGTAAAGTCTACCCGGAGAACTGTTTCCCAGCACACTTTGGTTACCAGGTCTGTAAAGTCTACCCGGAGAACTGTTCTCCAGCACACTTTGGTTACCAGGTCTGCTTGAAGAAGACTAAGGCTGCAAAGCTTACTCGAAGACCTGTTTTACACTTAGAATCTTTTTGTAGTATGATTTCTGATTATGTAACAATCATTAGGGTTTCTATAAGGAATGATAGCTGTCAGGAGGTAGGCCTATAAATAGAATGATCTAGGGCACGCCTCCTAACACTCTGAACACCTGTAACGGACACACCCTGAAATATCCTGAAATATTCCTTACATTGAGTGTGACGGCTGATTTGTACGGACAAAACATTCCTTACAGAAACCCTAATCGATTTGCATTTGTATGAACCTTTCTATAAATGGAAATTTTTTAGTTAATGTTTGTGTGTGTTTCCTTAGCATTTATTGTGCAACATTTAGTGTGTTAGAGATTCCACCGTTAACATACTATTGTTCTTACCTTATATAGTAGGTCGTTAACCTTATTGTCAACACTTTAATAGTGTGGGTTACGACATATCTGTGAGTGATATATCCTATTGAGAGGGACTGACAAGTGGTATCAGAGCTGTTTGTTGCTATTAAGGTCAAGAACTGTTGCAGATATGAAGAAGAAGAATGATGAAAGCAGGACACTGTTTCATTGAAATATGACGTCAGCTGCTCTATTCTTCATTTCCTTCCAGATCTACAATATTTGGATGTTTTCTTTCTCTCTTCTAAATTAAAGTTTTAATTTTTACTTAAGATCTTGCTCCAATCTGACCAAATTCATCAGATCTGAAGATTTTATCTACAGATCTAATTATTTCTTAAGATAATTTTAATTTTTTTAAGCTTATCGACTGTTTGCCTGTGTTTTTCAAAACCTTTTAAAATCTTAAAATGTCTTGTTACGATGAGTAAGAGGTCTCAACTAACAAAATTCCAAGGTTATATGGACATGAAAACTACATAGAGTGGAAAGTTCTCTTTGAAGCTGCGGTGTGTTATAATGATGTTGACATGTGGAATTTCAACAAGAATGGACCATATACACCTGATGTAACTAATGCCAACCCAACTGTTGAATATGAGAATGAGGAAGGTGGATGATAGAGCTCTTGCTATGTTGAAATTGGGGTTTTCATGGGAAATTCTGACTAAGGTGGCTCACCATGCCACTGCTAAAGCCATGTATGATGCCGTTCTGGAAATGTTTGAAGGCAATTCAGAATTGAAGAAAATTAAGAAGGAGAGGCTTAAGAAGCAGCTTGATAGGTTCAAATACAAGGATAGTGAAAAGGCCTATTTGTATAAAATTGAGGCTCAAGAAAGATTTGGATAAACTAAAATCTGAATTTAGCCTAAAATGTTGTCACCATCTAGATGCTAAAGAGAAAATTGTTGAATTAACTGCTGAACTGGAAGCCTCTTAGTTAGAAATCTTAAATCTAACTGAAAAATTTAAAAGGGCAGAGCTCGATTTCAGAAAGTTCGATGGTTCCAGTAAAGTAGTTAACTCCATGATTGAAAATCAGTTATGGTGGAGGAGAATGAGGGAGAGGGTATGGGATATAGTCAGGTACCCCACCATATAATCACAAGTACACTGGTCTTCCTCTTACCAAAGTACAGGAAGAAAAGGTTAAAGATATGAAATATGGTAAACCTGATAATACTGAGACGATTGATTCAGTAAAAACTGTTGCGTCCACTTCAAGGGTGAACGATTCTAATGTGTTTTCCTCATGTGCAGAATAAGTAATCATTAAGGATTGGACTGATGAGGATGATGACCTGGGTGTCTCAAATAATAAAGACATTAATTCTAATGTTTCTTCAAATTTACCTGTTTTGAATTATGTTATTCCGACTGTTTGTGTGGGCTCTGGTTTTAAGAGCAAGGATTCTTGTGTGGTTAATTCTGTTAAGACATTGAATTCTAATCCTTGCTCTGGTTTTAAGAGTAAGGATTCTTGTGTGGTTTTAAGAGCAAGTATTCACCGCCTGAGTTTGTCAAAGAGGGATGATTTAATGACAAACAAGGTGGTAAGTTAAATAGTGTGACAAGTGGTGAAAAACATGCTAAGCAAGCTGGTCCACACAATCGGTCCAGACAAGGAGTTGCCCAAAATGATTTCTATGTAAAACGTCAAACTTGTTTTAACTGTGGCACTCCCGGTCATATTGCCAGAAACTGTCCACATCGTCCATATGTTCCTTATTATGGATTTTATCAGAGGAATATGCCTTATAATACCTACAAGCAAAATTTCAGGCACAATCAGGCTAATCCTTCTAACGATGATTGGAACAGAAACAAATCTGGCAGGTTTAGTCCTCATCAGACCAAACCCAACATGTTTCGTAAAGAGGGTAAAAAGGATGCTTCGGTTCCGAGAACGAACACGAATTCGAAACCAAAACAAGTGAAAAAGACAAATTCGTCTGCTTCCAAACCTAAAAAACCGGATATCAAGTCATCCATTCGTACATATAATGCTAAATCTTACAATGGTAGACATGAATGGTTGCCTAAATCTTCGGTAAAAGAGGTTTTGAATTCAATATTAGATGATCAAAAGGACATGTCATGGTAACCTGTGACAACCTTGGATGAGTCAGGGTCACCCAGTGTAACTATGGGCTGGGTACCAAAGTCTAACGGATCTAGCACATCGTTTAGGAACAACTATGGAGGAATATCATCAGACCTTGGTTTGTTGATAGTGGTTGTTCCAGGCACATGACATGAGACATTTCCCAGCTACATGACATTCAAATCTTTAATGGTGGGTATGTGTCCTTTGCGGGAGGAGAAAAAGGGAAGATTATTTAGAAGGGTACTGTAAGTAACAGTGTTTTAAAATTCGAAAATGCCAATTTTGATCCAAAATTGAAGCACAATTTGTTGAGCGTGTCACAAATCTGTGATAAGGGGTTTTCCACTCACTTTTCTAAGAAAGAGTGTTTGATTTTGAAACCTGTTATTATTATACCAGAAGACTGGATTCTTGTTCGATCGCAAAGAAAAGATAATGCTTATGTGATCGACATGAACAAAAATGTTCCTGATGAAATAACCTGCCTGTTTTCGAAAGTGTCAGAACATAATGCCATGCTTTGGCATCGTCGTCTTGGTCATGCAAATATGAAAAACTTAAATCGTCTTGCTAAAAATGATTTGGTACGTGGTTTACCCGTTAAGGATTTTGTTACTATCGAAAAGTGTGTGGCTTGTGCTTTGGGTAAGCATCATCGGAAAACTCATAAGCCAAAATTGATTAAAACCATTTCATCAGTTTTTCAATTGCTTCATATGGATCTTTTAGGTCCGGTTCATGTTAAGAGTCTTTCTCGCAGCTCTTATTGTCTCGTTATTATAGATGACTACTCACGTTTTACTTGGGAGTTTTTCTTGTCAAATAAGAGTGAAACTGCATAACTGATCAAGAGATTCGTAGTACTTATGGAGAATCAGCTTAACCTGAAGCTGAAAAGCATTCGTTGCGACAATGGCACGGATTTCAAGAATGCTTCGTTGAATCATTTCTGCTCAGAAAGAGGGGTGCTTTGCCAGTACAAATCAGCTCGCACACCGCAACAGAATGGCGTGGCTGAAAGAAGAAACAGAACTCTTATCGAGGCAGCGAGGACCATGTTGTGTGACTCCAAACTTCTATTGTTCTTCTGGGCAGAAGCTATTAATACGACATGCTACATTCAGAATTGGGTGATAATCAACAAGTCTCAAATGAAAACTCCATATGAGATTTTCTACAGTCATAAGCCCACAGCGGCACACTTCAAAGCCTTTGGCTGCCCATGTATACTACTGAATCTTGAGTCAACTCCAAAATTTGGGGCCAAAGCTGATGACTGTTACTTCGTTGGCTATGCTGGTCGTAGTGCCTACAGGGTCTACAATAAGTCAACAAAGCAGATTTTGGAGTCATATGATGTTCGTTGGTTGGAAGAAAACGAGACAGATGCTCGTGTCGGTCCTGACTGGTTGTTCGATTACAATGAACTCTTCAAACCGTTCAACGTGCTTCCGTTCAACAACTTAGATATCTCAGGTGATGCTACCATAGACGATGAGAAAGAAGATCAACATGCCGTGTCTCATATATCTCCAGTTCTGGATGATGATCTGACAGAAACACTTGAGGTTACTCCGTCCATGCCTGTTAATCAACCAGAAGAGGTTATTTCAACAATGTCCTCACCAGCTCCATCAGAAAATACTTTAACGGTTGAGAGGGAGAGTCCTATTCGTCAAATTTCGGGAGCACTCTATTTCCTGACGCCATTCCAAATGAATATGTCGCTAGTACCTCGTACTTACATAGTACAGCGACTTATGGATGGAAGAACCCTCTCACTGAGGTTGATGAAAATTTGTCAAACTTGCGTTTTACCGGTGATGTCTCCGAACAATTGGTTCCATCAAGAATTCAGAATCATCATCCAATTGAGAATGTCATAGGTCCTCTTGAAACAGGTGTGTCCACTAGAAGTCAGACAGGACATATAAACAACTGTTTGTTTTCCTGTTTCATCTCTCAGATTGAGCCAAAGATAGTAGAAATGGCTCTTTAGGAACCGAGCTGGGTAGACGCTATGCATGAAGAATTGAATCAATTTGATAAGTTGAAAGTTTGGAGATTGGTTGAGTTACCAGAAGGAAAGAAAGCGCTTGACACGAGATGGGTTTTCCAAAACAAGCAAGATGACATAGGGGTTATCGTTAGAAACAAGTCACGGTTGGTAGTTCGTGGTTTTCGTCAGGTTGAAAGGTTAGATTACACCGAAGTCTATGCTCCCGTAGCTAGACTTGAGGCCATCAGGATTTTTCTGGCTTATGCGTCATACATGGCTTTCACAGTATATCAGATGGATGTTAAGACCGCGTTTCTGTATGATGAGGTTAAAGAAGAGATTTACGTGGATCAGCCACCGGGTTTTGTGGACTCCAAGAATCCCAATCACGTCTACAAGTTAGATAAAGCGTTGTATGAGCTTCATCAGGCTCCTCGGGCGTGGTATGCTACGCTAACAGCTCATCTTCTGGGTCATGGTTATAAACGGGGAACCATTGATCAAACTCTGTTCCTTAAAACTGTCGGGAAGGATTTGATCCTAGTTCAGATTTATGTGGATGATATTATCTTTGGATCCACCAGTGCTGAGTTGTGTATAGAATTTAAAGAAGTAATGAAGAAAAGATTTGAGATGAGCTCGTTGGGAGAAATGACAATGTTTTTGGGGTTGCAAGTTTGTCAGAGCTAGACAGGAATTTTGCTACATCAAGGGAAATATATTGAAGATATGCTTGCAAAATTTGAGTTTAAAGATTCCAAGAGTGCTACCACTCCTATGGCGGAAAGGCCACTCCTGACGTCTGATCCGGAAGGGAGTCCCGTAGATCAAACGTACTATCGATCGACGATCGGGTCCCTGATGTACCTCACCGCCAGTCTCCTGACATCATGTTCGCTGTCTTCTAGTGTGCTCGCTTCCAGGCTAACCCTAAACTCTCTCATTTAACTGTTGTTAAACGTATTTTTAGATATCTGATGGGACAACCGAAGTTAGGTCTTTGGTATCCCAAGAACTCAGATTTTGATTTATATGCATTTGCTTATAGCAATTATGGTGGAGATGACATTGACAGGAAATCCACGTCTACCGGCTGCCAGTTATTGGGAGATCGTCTTATCTCATGGCAATGCAAGAAAAAACAAACGGTATCCACGTCAACTGCCGAGGCTGAATATATTACTGCATCAGCTTGCTGCACATATGTTATCTGGATGCAAAATCAACTGCTGGATTACGGTTTGGAATTTCTTGATACTCCCATCTTTTGTGATAATGATGCTGCCATTGCAATTGTTTAGAATCGGGTTCAACACTCTAAAACCAATCACATCGATATTAAAATACATTTTATTCGCGACTGTTACGACCGAAAATTGATTCATCTTGAACAAGTCACACAGATAATAATGTGGCGGACTTATTTACAAAACCGGTCGGAACAACCAAATTTAATGTGCTTGTGTGTTTTCTGAAGATGCTTCGTTTCGAGGATTGAGTCTTTTTGAGAATAAGTTTGTACATTTTTCAATTTGCACAAATATAGGGGAAGAAAATTAAAAAAAAAATCAAAAAGAGTGTGTGTGTGTTTATTATTTAAAAAAAATATTTATGTTTTTCAAGAGTCACTCTCGCTTAAAATTATGTTTGTTGCTCAAGTTTGAAGAACATATACTTGTATATGTTTGGTCCGGTAATCTACTCGTAGCTTCACAGGTTAGCCATTTATCTAAAGACTGAAAGCATCCGGGGCGATTGTGATGTGTTTTTGTGTTTTGAATTCTTTCACTTAAAATTATGTCTATAATTCCAAGTTGGAGGGACACATATTCTCATATGTGTTTGGTCCTGTTAACCACTAGTGGTCATACGGGATAGCCATTTACCTGAAAACTAAAGAGTGACCGGGGTGACTGAGTTTTTGACATGTGTGTCTTCTGTAATTCTCTGGGAAATGATATAACTATTCAGTTAACAGTTTTCTGAAGCTTCAAAATATTTTTAAATGAAAATTGATCCAACCTTTGTAAAATGATAGAAAAATTGTTTTTGTGTGCCTAACGGGTGAAGTTATTAAGCTTAAAAGGCTCTAAAACAATCATTGATTTGTATGGTAGCTTTCCACGATGCGTAAAAGTGATATAAACTAAATATGCTGAACTTACTGTGGAGAGTCATTTTGAAGAAATATGCATGTCTTCATATACACCTCCCCAAATGATAGACATAAAAGAAATTACCCAGTCATACACCAGCCCGTTAGTGTCTTGATCACCAAAAATATTGTGCTATCTTTGTCACACCCCGACCAAAGGCGGCGGAACATGCCGGGGTGCAACGATTGCTCATAAGCGCATGACACTATTTAAAGCGACAATATTTAACAAACTCATTTCATTTCACAACATCGAAAATGTCACATAACGAAATATTCATAAGTCAAATACAACAAAATATAGCAAATCAAATATTGTTCATTTTTGCTAATATCCTAACGGTATTTGTGACGTTTTCTTCACCAAACTCCAAAATCAACCTAGATGCAAACCTGTAACATTTCATAAAATAAAGTTTATCAACACAAAGGTTGGTGAGCAATTCATAAGTTTGAACAATAGATTTATAGTATGAAAAGCCACAAAACTAGTATACAAAACCATAAATAATAGCTATAAACTTGGTAAA
The DNA here is from genome assembly GCF_021521415.1 of Bidens hawaiensis. NCBI lineage: Eukaryota > Viridiplantae > Streptophyta > Magnoliopsida > Asterales > Asteraceae > Bidens > Bidens hawaiensis. The sequence continues at coordinate 117,660 of NW_027498150.1, forward strand.
TAGTTATCGCTAACAAGTTAGCGACACCCAACTATAAGGGGTTGCCAAATAGTTTAGGATTTATAGTTATCGTTAATTGCATTACGTTAACGACACCTTTCCATGAGGGGTTGCCAAATGGTCTAGGATTTATAGTTCCACCATCCAAAAGCGATAAACACATAGGCAAATAAGCATAGAACACCAAATCGAGCAATTATTCAAGTAAAGTATACAACAACGTTTGTGGTTTAAGTCCCAAGTATAAAACATTTAGTTTAGATAAGATGAAATGTCACCCCTAAAATAAAAGATAGAAAACGGGGTATGAAGTTACTCACGTTCAAGTATAAAACTTGATCGGTAAAAGATGAATAACCGGATGGATGAAGTTTAACGAGCAAGGCCTAAATTACAATAAAATATTGGATTTAGAATGGTTGTCTTGAAGATCTTTAAATAAAATAATTGTTGCAAAAAGTAAACAATTAAAGTTCAAGGTTTAAAATGTAACTATTTAAGAATTTATAATAACAATCCTTTAAAAACGTAAGTTTGCTCGAAACCAGGTTAAAGTATCTAACCTTAGTATTTACTTAACCAATGTTAAGTAATAAGGTGGGAAAAATGCTAAAATGCAAGTTCCTTTGGGACAAAGATACTAAAACGGGTCTTTAACGAGTGTTCGGGTTGTTGGTTCGGGTCTTGACAAATGGTCAAACCCAAAGTCAACATTCCAACATATTAATTGTTATGAGATAACTCATTAAAATATACTAACACTTAACCAAGTATGTAGATCTATTGTTTAGAACTAACAACACACGTTAAGCGAGTGTTCGGTTTTGTCGGTCCAAACCATGTGATGAGATTAAGTTGGATCCAACAATTCTAAGTACTTAAGAAAATAATTAAAATCAGTTTGTAAACTATTTTAAAGAAATATACAAGTCTTGATAGCTAAAAACACACTTGTGTGTCTTAAGCGAGTAAAAGTCGGTATAGTTCGGTTTGTTTCGGTCTCCATCTCACAAATAGTTCATAGATGGTTTCTACATGCCCAAATATCATAGAACTTGTATATTGGTTTATAAATGAAGAAAACTTAAATTTTACAACTAAAAAGTTAACTACAAGTCTTTTAAGCAAAAGTTTCGGTTTAGTTCGGTTTCCATCTCCCAACGAGTTCATAGATGGATTCCATATGCTTAATATCAGAGAACTTGTAAAAATGATTTTTGATACTCAAATCTAGCAATAAACATGTTTAAACAACTATTTTAACAAAACTAGTAAACAAAAGTTCGGTTTCTGGTTTGGACTTGTTTCGGTTAAACCGAGGTTAGTCTTATACAAACCCACACCATGGAACTTGTAAATAAGATGAACAAACTAAAAAGGGTTAGAAGTTAGTCATAAGTGATATGTATAATAAGTTATGTGTGCGTAAATATATATCAAGAACACGAAGTCCTCCATGAAACCTTGCCTTATGACATTCGAAACTTAACCAACCGGAGTCGGTGAAGTAACAAATAAAGGAAACAAGGGGTGTGTATTATATATATGTTGTACCACCATATTCAAGTGTTAGTAATATAGATGAACAAGTTAAAATGAAAGACTATAGTTAGTTGACCTTAAGAAATCAAAATAACAAAATGTTGAAGATGAATACTTGGATTTGAGAGAGATTTGGAGAAGATGAAAAACCAAAATGGTGTATGGAGCCTTGATTTTATAATGGTAAGAGTATGGTTCATACAAATAGGGTAAAGATGCATGTGATGGTTGAAATGGTCAAACAAGTTTTTGGTAAATGGCAATAATTGTCCCCAAAGTTTGGTTTAAGTCAATTTTAAAGAGTTTTAATGACCAAAAAGAATGTTTTCAAGACCCAACAAGTGTAAAACAATATTGTAACATAAAATCCATCATTTTGATTATATCATAAGCTTTGGTTTACAAAATGGGTCGGTTTACATGATAAACGAATACTAAAACGAATACAAATGAGACCCGAAATTGACGAATGTCACAGTATCTACTACTTTAGAAAATTTCGTCCCGAAATTAAGATGAAGATGATGATGCAAACAAATGTGGATACTTCTCTTTCATTGCGTCTTCTCGTTCGCAAGTAAACTCCGTGCCACGCCGTGATTCCCATCGGACTTTTACTAACCGAATACTCTTCTCGTTGCGATCCAAAATCTCAGCGGGTTGTTCAACCATAATCATAGACTTATCAACATAAACTTCGTCGAGAGATATATGGAGATTACCCTCGGCTAGGCACTTTTTAAGATTCGAAACATGAAATGTCGGATGAACACCGGCAAGTTCTTGCGGTAGTTCAAGTCGATACGCTACTTTCCCAACACGCTCAAGAATTTTGAAAGGACTAACGAAACGAGGAGCTAGTTTACCCTTCTTTCCAAAACGGACTACCCCCTTCCAAGGGTATACTTTTAGAAGGACAAGATCATCAACATTAAATTCGATCGGTTTTCGTCGTTTGTCGGCGTAACTCTTCTGACGATCTCTAGCGGCTAGGAGATTCTTACGGATTTGATTAATGACATCGGTGGCTTCTTGGACCATTTCAGGTACCGTGATTTGAGCTTCACCGATTTCGTTCCAACAAATCGGGGAACGACATTTACGACTGTAAAGAGCTTGAAAAGGAGCCACATCAATGCTAGAGTGGTAGCTATTGTTGTAGGAGAACTCGATGAACGGAATATGAGAATCCCAATTCCCCGAAATCAAGAACACATGCTCGTAGCATATCCTCGAGTGTTTGGATTGTACGTTCGGATTGACTGTCCGTTTGAGGATGATAAGCAGTGCTAAGATCGAGACGTGTTCCCAAAGCTTCTTGAAGTGAACGCCAAAAATGAGAGGTAAAACGGGCATCGCGGTCGGAGATGATAGACAATGACAAACCGTGTCGGCATACGATTTCCCGAACATAGATTTGAGTAAGCTGCTCGACAGAATACTTCTCGCGGATCGGAATGAAATGAGCAGATTTGGTTAATCGATCGATGATCACCCAAATGCTATCATTGCCTTTTTGGGTTTTGGGTAATTTGGTAATAAAATCCATAGCAATGTCTTCCCATTTCCAAACGGGAATCGGTGGTTGCTAGAGTTATACCAAAGGTCTTTGATGTTCGGCTTTGACTTTCGAGCAAGTAAGACATTTAGATACAAACAACGCTACGTCCTTTTTCATACCCGGCCACCAAAAGGTAGCACGAAGATCGAAATACATCTTATCCGCACCGGGATGAACGGAATAATGCGAATTATGAGCTTCGTCGAGAATACAAGTACGAAGGTCATCGCGATCGGGAACCCACAAACGATTGAGAAAATACAAAAGGCCATCGGGTTTGGTTTCGAGTTGAAGTTCGGCTCCACATGACATTTCGTCGTACATATTACCTTCTTCGACGGAGGTGCGTTGAGCTTGAAAGATACGAATTTGAAGATCGGTTTGAACAATGACGCTTAGAAGTAGAACGGATTTAACATTAACCTTTCGACTTAGGGCGTCGGCGACAACATTTGCTTGACCGGGGTGGTAGCGAATCTCGCAATCGTAATCACTAAGTAATTCGGCCCATCGTCGTTGTCTCATGTTGAGATCTTTTTGGTTGAAAATGTGTTGAAGGCTTTTATGATCGGTAAAAACCACACATTTTGTACCATAAAGGTAATGTCTCCAGATTTTGAGAGCGAAAACGACGACACCAAGTTCGAGATCGTGAGTCGTATAGTTCTTCTGGTTGACCTTATGTTTCCTTGATGCGTATGCGATTACCTGACCTCGTTGCATGAGAACACAACCAAGGCCTTGATGGAAGGCATCGCAAAATACAACAAAATCGTCGTTTCCATCGGGAAGGGTTAGAACGGGAGCATTGCAAAGCATGTCCTTGAGAGTACAAAAGGCTTCCTCTTGCTTCGAACCTCAATTAAAGGGTTGTCCCTTATGGGTGAGAGAGGTAAGAGGCAAAGAGATTTTGGAAAAATTCCGAATGAAACGACGATAATATCCGGCCAAACCGAGGAAGGATCGAATTTCCGTGGGAGTCGTTGGAGTTTTCCAATCCTTACGGCCTCAATTTTAGCGGGATCAACATGAATACCTTTGTCGTTTATGATATGTCCCAAAAATTGAACTTCCTCGAGCCAAAATTCACATTTGGAGAATTTGTCATAGAGTTGTTCTTTTCTAAGGAGCTCGAGAATGGAACGCAAATGATGTTCATGTTCGGCTTTGGATTTAGAAAAGATAAGGATGTCATCAATAAAGACAATAACTAATTTATCAAGGAATGGTTTGCAAACGCGGTTCATGAGGTCCATAAATACCGCGGGTGCATTTGTTAGCCCGAAGGGCATAACCAAAAATTCGAGCTGTCAATATCGAGTACGGAAAGCGGTTTTTGGAAAGTCTTTTTCGCGAACACGCAATTGATGATAACCCGATCGAAGATCAATTTTGGAGAAACAAGTTGCGCCTTGAAGTTAGTCGAATAAGTTGTCGATACGTGGCAATGGATAACGATTTTTAATAGTAAGCTTGTTAAGTTCACGATAATTAATGCACATACGAAACGAACCATCCTTCTTTTTCACGAAGAGAACGGGAGCGCCCCAAGGAGAAGAGCTTAGACGAATGAAGCCTTTATCGGAAAGGTCTTCGAGTTGGTTTGACAGTTCTTGCATTTCCGACGGGGCTAGACGATAAGGAGCCTTGGCCACAGGCATCGCGTCGGGCACAAGATTGATTTGGAATTCAATCGGGCGAACGGGAGGAAGACCGGTAACATCATCGGGAAAGACATCAAGGAAATCACGAACAGTAGGAATATCTTGAATCTTCCTTTCCTTTTTGTCTTTTGTCACCGAGAGAGCTAGAAACGGAACATACTTTTGGCGTAAGTACTTTTGCGATTGAGCACACGACATGAGATTTAGCTTTCGGGGCGTTGCGTTTCCAAAGACCTTAAGAATTTTACCGTTGACGAGCGGGATACGAATGAATTTATCAAAACAAACGAATTCGGCACGGTGCAAAGATAACCAATCCATGCCTACTATGACATCGAAGCTACCCATTTGCATCGGGATGAGATCAATGGAGAATTTATGCTTAGAAAGAATAAGAGAACAATCGCGGACGACAGAATTGATGGTAATAGAATTTCCATTGGCGACTTCAACAGAGAACGGTCGGGAAAGTTTAGTTCGAGGCATCGCAAGTTTTGACTCAAATTTCAAAGAAATAAAACTTCTATCGGCACCGGTGTCAAATAAAATAGAAGCCAAATGATAGTCACCAAAAACATACCGTTCACAACATTGTTTGCCACATGAGCTTGATTTGCATTCATCATAAAAGCTCGCCCTTGATTACCATGGTTGACTTGAGGTGCTTGTTGTGGAGGTGGAGGTGGTGCTTGGATTGCTTGGATGGGTTGGATGAGTGATGCATTGAGTTGGGGAATTTGGGGTTGGTAGGTTTGAACTTGGTAAGCTTGGGTACGGTCACGGTTTGGTTAGCAAAGGTGAGGCGAGGGAAATTGTTGCGGAAATGGTTTGGATCTCCACAATTGTAACAAGCTCGGGGTGGTTGGGGTTGGTTTGGTGGGTAGGGTGCATATCGGTTTTGGGAATTTTGGGGAAAAGTTCTTGGTTGGTTTGGTTGGTTGGTTGGGTTGGGTTCGTAGTGGGGATCGGCATGTGGTGTTGAGATGGCCAAGTCTTTTACAAATGGTACATTGGCGACAAGGCGAGTTGGTTGGGTGGTGAAGTTGGCAAGTGTTACATAGCGGGGAGTTCCCAACATAAGGTTTTCGGTTTTGAGGGAGGGTTTGGGTTTGTTGTTGTGGTTGAGGTTGGGTGACGGCATAATTTCGGTAGTTGGTTTTGGGTTTCTTTTTGTTGTTGTTGTTGTTGTTGTTGTGTAGGGAAGAGTTTGAGTAGTTAATGGCTTGTGGTGTGGGTTCAACCTTGGTTTGGGGAGCGGGCTCAGGCTTGTCTTTCTCACTTGCTTTCTTGAGGGTTAGGGTACCCGCCTTCACGTGATTTTTCGATAGCCAACCGGCTAATGTGATGGCTTCCTTATGGTTCGCGAGTTTGCTACTCATGACCGAGTCCCGGATTTTCATCGGTAAACCCCCAATATATTTATCAATTTCACGTTCGGTTGGGGTAACCAAATGGGGAACAAGGATGCTCAACTCATGGAAACGGAGTGAGTAAGCGACGTTATCACCACTTTCTTGCTTTAGGTTCCAAAATTCTTCCTCAAGCTTTTGAAGCTCGTGTTTGGGACAGAATTTCTTCTTCATAAGCGCCTTGAGCTCGGCCCATGGAAGAGCCATGGCCACATCCGTACCTTGGAGGTGCATAACACTACCCCACCATGTTAGGGCGGTTCCCCTAAACATGCTTGAAGCGAAGTTTGTCTTTTTCGCTTCGGGGCATTCGCTGTGTAAAAACACATTCTCCACAGATTCGAACCATTGCAACAAGGTAAATTCTCCACAGATTCGAACCATCGCACAGTTGGTTCCAAAGAATTCGGCCGGGTTGGCACTAGTAAATTGTTTAAGCAGGGAGGATGCGGGTTTGGGTTCAATATGTGCAACAACGGGTGCGGGTTGGTTTCCTTATTTGGGTCATAAGTTCGGGAATCACAGCGGCCATTTGCTTGGCGACAAGAGCGGCCATACGTCGGGTGGAGTCCCATCGCGGTTGGCGTCTTAGTGGAGGCATGCTAAAATTTATAAAGAAAATGGGATAAGTTTTGGGTAAAGGAAATGAATACCAAGGTGTATAAAATAAAATAAGATTTCGATTTTTTGATTTTTGTGAATCCTAGAGTTAGTATGGAGAAGATGTTAGTGTTAGATAAAATGTAAAACTTTGTTTATAAATAACAAAACGTAAATGATTTTGAGATAGTTAAAGCTTGAAAATTTGCGATTTTTGAGATTTTATAGAGTCAGAAAAATCGCGCGTGAAATCACCACGACTTGATATTCCAACACTAAATAAAAGGTTTTATAAAACACCACGTTGGAGTCTAAACATGTGCACGAGATCACCGCGACTTTTTCATGTTTTAGACTCAAATAACAATGATAACACAATAAATCGAGATACAACGTCATGTCAAAACACTAGCACACGAACCACCGTAGTACTATTGTTTTAACACCGAAAATTAGGATGGCGACCGGAACGCTCGCATTCGACTACTTAAAGAATTGATATTTATAACACGGTTTATGGCCTAGAAAACGAGTATTATAACTCAACCATCCTAGGTAAGTAAATCACCTTCGATCCTTGGAATCTTTTTGTCAAATGGTCATTTTATAATGTCTCGTTTTCTATGATGGCTACAAACCCGATATAAACGCAACCTTTAAGGGATTTGAAACAAGGGGATCCAAGTTAATCTTGTAATCCATAAAACACAATGAAAATCTACTTTTTGCGTTGTAAGGTAAGGATACCTTGGAAATACTATGAAAGTGTGTGTATGTGAACATTTAGGATATTGGTAAATTTTAAACAAGTTTATAAATAAACATGCGATATGAACAATTAAATAGAGTAAACACGTATGAACACACGTATAGGACCCTAAGCATAACAATTCTAGGTCGTTAAGTCTAACCACCTATCTTAATTATCATGGCTCTGATACCAATCTGTCACACCCCGACCAAAGGCGGCGGAACATGCCGGGGTGCAACGATTGCTCATAAGCGCATGACACTATTTAAAGCGACAATATTTAACAAACTCATTTCATTTCACAACATCGAAAATGTCACATAACGAAATATTCATAAGTCAAATACAACAAAATATAACAAAATATAGAAAATCAAATATTGTTCATTTTTGCTAATATCCTAACGGTATTTGTGACGTTTTCTTCACCAAACTCCAAAATCAACCTAGATGCAAACCTGTAACATTTCATAAAATAAAGTTTATCAACACAAAGGTTGGTGAGCAATTCATAAGTTTGAACAATAGATATATAGTATGAAAAGCCACAAAACTAGTATACAAAACCATAAATAATAGCTATAAACTTGGTAAATAGTTATCGCTAACAAGTTAGCGACACCCAACTATAAGGGGTTGCCAAATAGTTTAGGATTTTATAGTTATCGTTAATTGCATTACGTTAACGACACCTTTCCATGAGGGGTTGCCAAATGGTCTAGGATTTATAGTTCCACCATCCAAAAGCGATAAACACATAGGCAAATAAGCATAGAACACCAAATCGAGCAATTATTCAAGTAAAGTATACAACAACAATTGTGGTTTAAGACCCAAGTATAAAACATTTAGTTTAGATAAGATGAAATGTCACCCCCAAAATAAAAGATAGAAAACGGGGTATGAAGTTACTCACGTTCAAGTATAAAACTTGATCGGTAAAAGATGAATAACCGGATGGATGAAGTTTAACGAGCAAGGCCTAAATTACAATAAAATATTGGATTTAGAATGGTTGTCTTGAAGATCTTTAAATAAAATAATTGTTGCAAAAAGTAAACAATTAAAGTTCAAGGTTTAAAATGTAACTATTTAAGAATTTATAATAACAATCCTTTAAAAACGTAAGTTTGCTCGAAACCAGGTTAAAGTATCTAACCTTAGTATTTACTTAACCAATGTTAAGTAATAAGGTGGGAAAAATGCTAAAATGCAAGTTCCATTGGGACAAAGATACTAAAACGGGTCTTTAACGAGTGTTTGGGTTGTTGGTTCGGGTCTTGACAAATGGTCAAACCCAAAGTCAACTTTCCAACATATTAATTGTTATGAGATAACTCATTAAAATATACTAACACTTAACAAAGTATGTAGATCTATTGTTTAGAACTAACAACGCACGTTAAGCGAGTGTTCGGTTTTGTCGGTCCAAACTATGTGATGAGATCAAGTTGGATCCAACAATTCTAAGTACTTAAGAAAATAATTAAAATCAGTTTGTAAACTATTTTTAAAGAAATATACAAGTCTTGATAGCTAAAAACACACTTGTGTGTCTTAAGCGAGTAAAAGTCGGTATAGTTCGGTTTGGTTCGGTCTCCATCTCAGAAATAGTTCATAGATGGTTTCTACATGCCCAAATATCATAGAACTTGTATATTGGTTTATAAATGAAGAAAACATAAATTTTAAAACTAAAAAGTTAACTACAAGTCTTTTAAGCAAAAGTTTCGGTTTAGTTCGGTTTCCATCTCCCAACGAGTTTATAGATGGATTCTATATGCTTAATATCAGAGAACTTGTAAAAATGATTTTTGATACTCAAATCTAGCAATAAACATGTTTAAACAACTATTTTAACAAAACTAGTAAACAAAAGTTCGGTTTCTGGTTTGGACTTGTTTCGGTTAAACCGAGGTTAGTCTTATACAAACCCACACCATGGAACTTGTAAATAAGATGAACAAACTAAAAAGGGTTAGAAGTTAGTCATAAGTGATATGTATAATAAGTTATGTGTGCGTAAATATATATCAAGAACACAAAGTCCTCCATGAAACCTTGCCTTATGACATTCGAAACTTAACCAACCGGAGTCGGTGAAGTAACAAATAAAGGAAACAAGGGGTGTGTATTATATATATGTTGTACCACCATATTCAAGTGTTAGTAATATAGATGAACAAGTTAAAATGAAAGACTATAGTTAGTTGACCTTAAGAAATCAAAATAACAAAATGTTGAAGATGAATACTTGGATTTGAGAGAGATTTGGAGAAGATGAAAAACCAAAATGGTGTATGGAGCCTTGATTTTATAATGGTAAGAGTATGGTTCATACAAATAGGGTAAAGATGCATGTGATGGTTGAAATGGTCAAACAAGTTTTTGGTAAATGGCAATAATAGTCCCCAAAGTTTGGTTTATGTCATATTAAAGAGTTTTAATGACCAAAAAGAATGTTTTCAAGACCCAACAAGTGTGAAACAATATTGTAACATAAAATCCATCATTTTGATTATATCATAAGCTTTGGTTTACAAAATGGGTCGGTTTACATGATAAACGAATACAAAAACGAATACAAACGAGACCCGAAATTGACGAATGTCACATTCTTACTGTAGTGATCCAGATTCCGGATTTACATGTGCTTATTATTTTTTTATTAAAAAAAACGTTGGGTAGTTAAGTATGTATATAATTTGTGCTGTTATTCTTCAATAAGCCTAAAGCTCAAAGTTTTATTGCTTCCTAAAATTTTGATCAAGCACTAGGGGTTGGAGTCAAATTTGGGTGATCTGGGGAAAGCCAAATACGCCTTGAGAAGAGATAGGAGGCATCACAGGTCCATAAGTGATGTCCATTTAAGATTTATGCCTAATTGAACCTAATCCATATCATTGATGCGATGAAAAGCATGCTAAGTCTTTTATACCTGCTGTCAACCTGTTTCTTTATGTCATAATAACGCTGAACATGAATCTTTGTGAAAGCGCCTTAATCAATAATATTCCATGTTCGGATCTTTTCATAAAAGCGGCAACTTTATCAAAACTGAAATTTAATCCCAATATTATGTTATATTTCAAGAAGACTGGTGTTTTTCTTAATTTTTGTTTATTTTATTATGTTCTTTTGTTTTTATCTTGAAATTACTCTCCTCGAAACATCCGTTCAAATTGGGTTTTTATTTAAAGTTGTTGAAATCCTTTGGGCCTTGGTCTTGTCTACTGGTTTTATTAAAACGTGACATTGGGCTCTCTGTTTCTTTTGGGCTCGTCTGGTTGGGTTCCTCTCTTGGTTTTTTGTGGGTTCTCGGCCCATGATGTGTTAGTGCACGGTTTTGCGTCTCGAGTCTTTGTATTTATCATTTTGTATTTATTAATGAAAAAGATATTTATTAATATTATAGACTAGTTCGTTAAAGTAAGTCTAGTTCGTTAAGGGTGTTTAACTAACTAGACAGTTAAGTTTAGTTCCCCAATCGTTAAGGATTTTTAACAAATGGGATCTTAGTTCGTTATGATTATTGATTATGTGTAATGTAAAGAAGTGGAGTCTAATTCGTCATGGAATGTGTAATGAATTAGCTCCATCTTCTATATATAGAGGTTCATACCTCTGTTTATTTAAGTTTGGTTTTAACGTATTGATACTCTGTCAAATTCTCTCTCGATCCAAACTTCATATAATATATACATAATATATCTAATATAACATATATATATATATATATATATATCAATATATGAGTATTCTATGGACTGGATCCTGTTAATCGTATTAATACCTTAGATCCGTGTTCTTCGTAATCAGATATGAGGTACAAACAAGTGGTATAAGAGCTTTCAGTGTTTGATTGCTCTTGATTTGATGTTATTTTATTAAGATTTGAAGTATTTTCAATAGATTTTGTTTTTCTTTAGTTTTAGTTTAAGCTTAATCAAATTAGATGTTGATTTGGTTGATTATGGACTGATTTGAGGTGAATTTGTGATTGATAAGGTATAACGTATGTGTTGTTAAATGGAATTGGTAATTAGAATGGATTTGTTGTGATTGAGTTTTGGATCTGTGTTAACCCAAAACAGGGTGTGTGTTTGGATCGAATTTGGTTAAGTTAGTGTCAGAGATGTTGCGATTTGGATTCGCGAAGAGTGTAGGAGTAATTTGATATATCAAGTGAACGATTTTGTGATATATTAAGGAAGTATTTGATACTGTGTGTTCATCAATTTTCCAGAATTATGGAAATTGATGATGAAGATTTGAAGATCTTCATCATCTGTTCAAGATTCGTTAATTTTAATTAGTTCGTTCCCTTAGGTCGTCATCAAAGTTAATTCGTTTGACCTGATTCGCCAGACACGTGGTCTTATTCGTTACTTAAGTCTCTAACAAACTTGTGCTACGTGGCAAAGTTTGTTAGAACTGTTTTAATAACCTGATTCGCTAAGTGTAGTTGATTCGTTATCAACTGTAGCTACTTCGTGTTCCTTGATTCGTCACCCTGAATTATTGAATTGTTACTCTGAATCATTGATTCGTTACTCTGATTCGTTAGGTTGACTCAGAGATTCATTACTTTGATTCGTGACATTGAATTTTGATTCGTTAATCTAATTCATTAGTCTGATTCGTTGACTTGTTGACTTAGCTCGTGTTTCACTGTTCCTTATTCGTTACTCACGTAACAATCAATTCATACAATTGATTCGTTATTTCAGTTCGTTACACCTACTATTCTCAGTTCGTTAAAACATTTTCATTTTTAATCCTTGAAGTTTGATTGATTGTTAACTATCAAGATGGCTGGTTTTTATGCGTTAGCTTCTCAAAATGCACTCATGAAACAAGTGTTACAACTGGATACTGAAATTGGATCTCATTCCAAGTGTCCTCGATTGATGAAATTTAGTGACTTTGCTAAATGGGAACCGCATTTTCGTGCTCATCTTGGTTCTGTTCATTCTGATTGTTCCTATTGTCTTGATGAAGTTTGTACTGTACCGATGATTGGAGATGAGAGCATTGGTTTTACTCCAAAAGCTATTTCACAATATTCTCAAGAGGAGAAAAAGGCATTGGAAATTGAAACAAAAGCTCATTCGACTCTTACTATGGCTTTACCAGATAATATATTTCATCAAGTGGGAAGTATCAAGATTACTGCATCTTCGTTTCAACACATCAGAATGAGAAGTATGGTAATACTGAGGAAAGTAAAAAAGGTGATGTTAAAGTTTCAATTAAGAAACTTTAATCTACTCAAAGGTGAAACTGTTGAGGAAATGACTACTCGTTTCAATCATTTAATTGCTGAAATGGACAAGTTAAAGATTGAACCATCTGAATCGGATAAGATTGATACAGTAAAAAAAAATGCTTTACCTAGTTCTTACTCAACATTTCTAATGGTGTTGAAAGAGAATAACTATTTCAAAAATGAGGATTTGACTGCTTCTGAGTTTATGCAAAAAGTTGAAGCTCGAGAATATGATTTAAAGTGTCAAAAATCATCAAAATATGATCCATCATTTTATGGTGGTAGCATACCTTTAAGCTCGAAAGTTGCTCCAATCACTGCATTTCTTAGTCAAAATGCACATGAAAACTTAACAACAACTTATAATGATCCACGTGCATGTTTCTTTACTTCTGGAGTTTATGGAGGTTCTGGATCTTCTGGTAGTTCTGGAACTTCGGCTACTGCAAATTCATTTACTCCACCACCGAATGTGAACATCAAAGAAGTTGAACAAAACTTTTCGTTTCTTTGTGCTTTTATGACTTCATATGAGAATTTGGTTGGTAGTAAAATTGCATCAAGTGAATTGACTGATGAAGACTATGATCAAGTAGACCCTGATGATTTGGAACTCATGGATCTTAAGTGGAACATGGCGATGATCGTGAGAAAAGTGAAGAAGTTTATGCAAAGAACCCGTAAAGATTTACCTGCGTTGAACAAGAAGAATGGGTTTGATAAACTAAAAGTCAAGTGTTTCAATTGTCAAGAATTTGGTCATTACACGAAAGAGTGTTATAAACCGAAGAAAGAATATAATGGACTTCGAAAGAGTGATAATGCTGATAAGCCATCTGGTGGTAAACCGTATGCTTCGGGATCACAAGCCTTACTTTCTGCTATTGATGGAACTGATTGGTCTCAGCGTTTATTATGCAACGAGAATCAAGAAAATTTGGCTATGTTTGAGACACATGAAAGATTTCAAGATGCAAGTGGGAATGGCTTATCATATGACATTGACACTGATTCAGACTCTGATGATTCTTGTCCTATGCAGCCAACTACATTTGCATGCATGTCTAAGATCGATGAGGTTAATCCTTCTTCTACTAACTTTGTTAAATTGTCTGCGAATGTGCCTCGTGTTACTTGTGAGACAAACAAGCCTAAGTTAGAAACTTTGAAAGCCCATAATGACAGTTTGGTAAAAGAAATTGCTTCACTTAAGGACACTTATAGACAATCATTAGAATCTCAAATGAGATCTAGGGAGAAAATTGAAGTATTGTCTGTTAGAAGTTGCTTTCTTTGTGGTCAACAAGGTTACATGGTAAGAAATTGTGGACATAAGAAGTCTCAGAATCTTTATCCATTTATCAAGGACCAATAAAAACCCGTTCCTGTGATAAAGGAGATTTTAAAACGACCTTTGTCGTGTGATGGTGAAACTCACATAATGTTTTCTAATGTGAATCCACGTAAAGTAATTCATGTGAATGAAACATCTGTTCATGTAAAACCAAAGTTTGTTCCAACCGAACCAATTTGTAAGAACGTGAACTTAAATATCGTTCAGCTGCCTATCTAAGACAAAAGTCTAAAAGGCCTGTAACTTATTCCCAAGTTGCTGAACAACAATTGAATTCTGTTAAGTTTGATTCTTCTCATGAAACTCAAAAGGTGCCCAGGACTAAGGCCTGGGCTGCCTTTTTGAACTATTCACTTTCACTTTGTGTGTAAGGTACATCCAAGACTGTGTCTAGTGAGAATTGGATAGTGGACAGTGGATGTTCTCGTCATATTACTGGCAATCTTGACCTCTTAACAAATGTTAGAAATATTCAAGGGGGTATGTTGATTTTGCTGGAAATTCTGGGGGTATGATAACACAAGAGGGTGCAGTTTCAAATGGGCATATCACGTTTGAGAAAGTCAACTACTGTGACAAAGTTGATCATAATTTATTAAGTGTGTCACAAATTTGTGACAAGAAGTACATGACTGTATTCACTGATAAAGAGTGCATTATCCTAAAACCAGGATATGTCATTCCTGAAGATATGGTTGTCAGGCGATCACCTCGATCGAATGATATTTATGTCTTAAATATGAGTTTTAAGGTTTCTACATCAATTGAAACATGTTTCGTCTCTAAAGCAACTGAGAAGGAATCTATTCTATGGCATTGTAAGATGAGTCATATTCATGTTCGAAAGATAAATTATTTAATGGCAAATGACTTGGTCGAAGGTGTTTCTTTGAAACATTTTAAATTATCTGACCACTGTGTTGCTTGCAAGAAAGGAAAACAGAAGAAAAATTCACATCCTTCTAAGTTATTCAATTCCATTGATACTGTGACAATCGTCAATTTCAGGTTAACTCCGTTAACTCAACTCCGTCAATTCAAACTTAAGATCATTGAATCTATAACGCACACTTCATTACATTTAAACTAGGGTTTAAATGACGCTTAACACTTACTACATGTGTAGTCTTTCGGGAATTGCACCGAAACGCAAACGAGTTGACGCAAACGATTGATGAATAAACGAAAAACGTCAAAACAGTAATTATGTGATAATTATGTGTTAGACTTATGTGTTATGTGATAACATGGTTATAAACGTTAACTCAAGATGTAAACAAGTTAGTTTAAGCTAGGAAAAATCATACTTAAAAATGGAGGGGCTAAAGTGTAACATAGTATTCTATAAATACTATGTTATAATAAACCCTAACTCTTATTTTCTTTCTCCCAAGTTCCGATCGGAATTCTTCTTCCCCCCTCCCTTGGCTGCCGTCACTTATACACACACATACAACCATCAATTCAAGCTTGTGATTGAAGAATTAGGTGCTAGGAAGGTATAATCGATTATCCTATACATCCTTATTATTTGATTTTGATGTTTAATGGGTTAATTGAAAACCCTAGCTGCCGATTTCATGTGTACATATAACCAATATGATTGTTGTTGATTTGTTAATGATTTGATAACTAGATTGAATATTGCTACACGTTAATTGTTGTGTCTTTGATTTGAGTTCAAACAAAAACCCTAATCATGTATGTGATGTGTAATTGATGTGCATGGATGGTGTTTATGGAGTCTAGAGTGTTGTATGAATGTATGATAGTTCATAGATTGTTAATATGTTGAGTTTGGATGCAAACAGTTTCTGGACAGAATGTGTTATTGATGTTTAAGTGACTGTAACGAAGTGTAAATTTGAAAATTGGTTGAGATTATTGGTACTACAGTAAACTAGGTTGAGTCTAGTTTCTATAGAGTATAAATTTGTAATTTTTGGACAAGTAAAGGTTAACGTTTATGATTTTACAAAAACGTTGTGCAAAGCTGAGCTGTTAGACCTGCTGGTAGGTTGTTTTGTAAATGTTATATCTCATGAACTACGAGACCAATTGGGTTGGTTCCACTTCTGGAAGTTGAATTATTGAGTTAGAAACCTAAACCAAGTGGTCTTGCTTTTATTGGATTTTTCGTTTAACGGGAATTGCAAATAAAATTCTGTTGCGCATGAATTTGACTGTTGTGAGTTTGCTGTAATGATTTGATGATTGTGAGAAAACTATGTGGAATAAAAATATAATAAAATATGTTCTGGAAACCTAAGACATATATGCTTCTGTGATGATTTTTGGTAAATTAATTGAGATGCTATGATCGGTGGAATAGTACAATCTTTTAAGTAGAATTTCTGTCTCGGTGAAACTAGCTGCTGAGTTTTGTGAAAACGCATGAAACATGATACTTGCTATATAATTGTTATGTTTTGACCAAATTACCCTTGCGGGGAATAATTGCTAATTGGTTGTCATAATTTGACCAAATTGCCCTTATGGGGAATAATGGCTAGTTAATTTTCATGATTTGACCAAAATGCCCTTACGGGGAGTAATTGCTAGTGATGTGCTTTATGAATACATGACACGTATATGATTGCTTACACATGTAATGTATCACAAATACATTTGTTAAAGTCACACACGATTCACAAACAAAACACGAAACATGTTATGTGCATAGGTAATATGTGCCGGGTCTAGAGACTCGATAATATTCCGACACTTAGAAAAATCTCTTTGTTGTTTTAGAACGCTAGAGAGAGTTTTTCTGTGACGCGCATCTTGGTGATTTAATTTGGGAATTTCTTCGCAAACAGTGAGTTTCACTTTCCCCTTTTAAACTCTTTAAACGCTTTTCTCTTGGGGGAGATAACTTACTCCGAACGCATTTTAGATTTTGTTAATATAGATTATATATCACTTGTAAAGACTAAGTGGCAAACGCGTAAACTAAAGTCCTTCATAACATCGAACCGGTTAATATTTGGATAATAGCGAGTCACTGTTGAGTAGTACTACTGGGTTTGACAAACCCCACCCAACGCTAAACTCGACTGGATATCGAGCGGGTGTAATCTTGGCTAACCACATACCATGGTCTGGATGACCTGGTGGCATGGCAAATTGATAAACAGTCAGCTTCGGTGTCGAACACTTAGTAATACTTACTTTATAGGCTAGCTACCTATAGATATATAATTGACATAACACTATCTGGTAACGCAAAACGCTGTAACGCACAACGCTGTAACGCAAAACGCTGTAACGCAAAACGCTGTAACGCAAAACGCTGAACGCAAACGCTAAACATTTATTTTTATATAAACTTGTGAACTCACCAACCTTGTGTTGACACTTTTAGTATGTTATTCTCAGGTAGCCGAGGCGGGCGCGCGGTTTAGGAACATGCATTGCTTGAAAACGCTTTTGTTATGCAAACTTATTTTTAATGGTTATCATTGGTTTTAAGTCGTCCTGCGTGACGCAACTTTTGGTTAAAGGTTTTTACGCTTCCGCATTTAATTACTCGTAAACGTTTTCATGGTTTTGACACTTTATTTTATGGTTTGATTATAACTGATGATTCCGATCCTGTTAGTTCACACCCTCTGACGGTAAAACTCCGTTAGTGGATTTTGAGGGTGTGACAGATTGGTATCAGAGCCATTGGTTATAGCGAACTAGAAGCTGCATGCATACTAGACTATAACCGCGACGACCCATTAGTTATAATGATACGCACTGCATAGATTTGTGTAGTCTTTGTTATCTATTCTCTTTACCTCTTTCACTCATACGCGCGCGCATACACGGCTTACCTGTAGGAATGTCGACGCCGCCATCCTCATCACCATCTGATCCGATGACTCATGCTCACGGGAAGGAACCGCAGTTACCTACCGCATCGCCACCCCGAGTAGTCCCGGAACTCGAAGCTCCCGCACCGAAGAGGTACCGCTTATCCGGAGGCGTATACGAAAACGACGTTAGCTGGGATTGGTACCCTAACATGATCAGACGTATGGTCTATCGCGAACAAGTTCCCCCGTTACCTCACCCGAACCACCCTGCTTACCCCAACACCCTACCACCCATAACCGAACCTGTAGAGCGAGTTCTCGCAGCTGTTGTTTCATGCTTGGAGCGTGACGTGGGTTACATGCGCTATACAAGAGCGAACGTTTCCGGACTGTTAAAAGACGGAACCGAGACTAAGGAGGAGATTGCCCGCATGGCAGCGGCAATGAAGGAAATGCAAGAGGCTAGTGATCAACAGATGAAGATTATGAGGAAGATGCAAGCCGAGATGATAGACTTGCAAGAGCAACTCCAAGTAGCAAGGACCCAAACCGAGATAGCTCTAGAGCGTTGCGATGTCTTACAAATGCAACTTGCTCAGAACGCAGCCGAACCCGAGGCAGAGCCTGAGGCAGAACCTGAGGCAGAGCCTGAGACAGAGCCTGAAGAAGAACCGGAGGAAGAACCGGCTGAGGAGGCACACTCAGAGGTGTCCTCAGACGATGACATCTAGACACGGTCGTGGTAACATCAACTTGACTGCAGCTGAACTCCAAACTCTGCTGAACGACCATGCAGCGGCCGCTTTAGCCGCACATGTTCAGAACCAAGCTGGAGGTCCAAGTGGAACGTGTACCTTCAAGAACTACCTTGACTGCAAGCCCAGTACGTTTAAGGGCACTGAGGGAGCTATAGGCTTCCTGCGTTGGGCTGAGAAGGCCGAGTCGGCATTTGAGATGTGCAATTGTCCCCCTGCCAGTAGGGTCAAATTCGCTGCTGGAACACTTGAGGATTCTGCCCTCACTTGGTGGAATTCGAACGTGCAGATCCTTGGATTGGAACTGGCTAACGCGATGAACTGGGAGGAGTTCAAAAACATGATGCGAGAGGAGTACTGTCCGAGAGAGGAGATTTCGAAGTTAGAGTCAGAATTTTGGTCACTAAAGATGGTGGGCTCAGAAATTGAAGCCTACACTACCCGTTCTCACGAGTTGGCTGTGATGTGTCCGCGGATGGTGGATCCGCCTAGTAAGAGGATTGAGATGTATATCGATGGGTTAGCACCGCAGATTCAGGGCATGGTGACGTCTTCCAGACCAGCCACGATTCAACAAGCAATCCGTTTAGCTCACAAACTGACGGATCAGGCTGTGACCCATGGTGCGTTACCACCTAGGGGTTCAACCACTAAAGCCCGTGACAACCCGAGTAATGACAACCACAGCAACAGCAACCCGAGTAGCTGAAAGAGGAAGTTTGACAACACCAGATCCTCGTCCTCGAACCTCCCACCGCAACAACACTACCGTAAGCCCGAATTCACTCGGAGCTTTAACAATCAAAGTCACAACAACAATAACAATGGTAGCGGGCGGGGTTCGAGCGGATATGCTGGGAAATATCCGAAGTGCAATAGGTGCAACTATCATCATGTTGGCCCATGTGACCGTGTCAAGTGTCAGAGATGCGGAAAGATGGGTCACCAGGCGAAGGAGTGTAGAGGAGACCTTGCGGCAAAGGGTGCTCCTAAACCACCTATGACGACGAAGGGATGTTTCGAGTGTGGGCAGGAAGGTCATTTCAGGAAAGATTGTCCCAAGCTGAAACAGAACGACAACAACGGAGGTAATGGAAGTGGCAGTAGTGGTGGAAGCAGTGGCAAGGGAAGAGCTTTTGTGATTTGGTCGGGTCAAGCCCGCAATGATCCGCACGTGGTGACTGGTAAGTTCCCTGTGAACGATTGTTTTGCTTCTGTTTTGTTTGACACCGGAGCTGATAGGAGTTTTGTGTCGAAAGCCTTTAGTCAACTCTTAGACTTAACTCCAACTCCGTTAGATGCTATGTTTCCTGTTGAATTAGCTGACGGTAAGACTATAGTAACGACTCATGTACTTGCGGGATGTAAGTTAAAACTGTCAGGTCATATTTTTGATATCGACCTTATTCCTTTTACGCTTAGTAGTTTCGATGTCGTTGTCGGCATGGACTGGTTATCCGAGAACCGAGCGGAGATTATATGTCACGACAAGATAGTTCACATTACAACCCCTTCCGGCGAGATCTTTTCGATCCGGGGTGAGAGAAGCGGCATGACCACCAGCGTCATTACCCTCATGAAGGCGCAGAAGTATCTACGAAAGGGTCATCCGGCAATTTTGGCACAGATTGTTGAGAAACCCGCGGAGGAGAAGCGAATTGAAGATATACCTGTTGTGCGAGATTT
The DNA here is from genome assembly GCF_021521415.1 of Bidens hawaiensis. NCBI lineage: Eukaryota > Viridiplantae > Streptophyta > Magnoliopsida > Asterales > Asteraceae > Bidens > Bidens hawaiensis. Next base: position 138,054 of record NW_027498150.1, read on the forward strand.
TCCGGAAGTTTTCCCGGAGGATTTTCCTGGACTCCCTCCTATTCGTCAAGTCGAATTCCAAATCGAGTTGACACCCGGTGCAGCACCCATAGCACTAGCCCCATATCGGCTCGCACCGGCGGAGCTTCAGGAACTGTCCACTCAGTTGCAAGATTTGTTGGATAAGGGTTTTATCCGACCTAGCTCATCGCCATGGGAAGCCCCTGTCTTATTTGTCAGAACGAAGGACGGGACTTTCCAAATGTGTATCGACTACCGGGAGTTGAACAAGGTGACGGTCAAGAACCGTTATCCTTTACCCCGAATTGATGATTTGTTTGACCATCTCCAAGGATCGAGTTACTACTTGAAGATCGATCTGCGATCCGGTTACCATCAGCTAAGAGTGCGCGAAGAGGATATTTCAAAGAAGGCTTTCAGAACACGGTATGGTCACTACGAGTTTTCGGTTATGCCTTTTGGCTTAACCAACGCACCAGCCGTATTTATGGATCTCATGAATCGAGTATGCAAGGCGTACCTTGACAAGTTTGTGATTGTTTTCATTGATGATAGTCTTGTCTACTCCAAGAACGAAGCTGACCATGAAGAACACTTAAGGGTAATTCTGGAATTATTGAAGAAGGAACAACTGTATGCTAAACTCTCGAAATGTGAGTTTTGGCTTTGCGAGGTTCACTTTTTAGGACATGTGATCAACGAGAATGGTATCCATGTCGATCCCGGTAAGGTAGAGGCCATCAAAAACTGGGAAGCACCTAAGACTCCGATTGAGGTGCGGCAATTCCTAGGACTGGCCGGCTACTACCGACGTTTCATCGAGGGATTTTCAAAGATTGCTCAACCCCTCACCGCTTTGACTCACAAAGGCACTAAGTATAATTGGGGTGACGCGCAAGAATCCGCTTTTCAACTGTTGAAAACCAAACTCTGTAGCGCCCCTATTCTAGCCCTCCCCGAGGGAACGGAAAATTTTGAGGTACACTGTGACGCATCTATACAAGGTCTCGGTTGTGTGCTGATGCAACTCGAGAAGGTTATAGCTTACGCCTCTCGACAACTTCGGGTTCATGAGAAGAACTACACGACTCATGATTTGGAACTCGGAGCTGTGGTGTTTGCCCTTAAGATATGGAGGCATTACTTGTACGGTACCAAGTTTACCATTTACACCGACCACAAGAGTCTCCAACATATCTACGACCAGAAGGAGCTGAACATGCGACAGCGTCGTTGGGTCGAGCTGCTTAAGGATTATGATTGTGCCATCAAGTACCACCCTGGCAAAGCCAATGTAGTGGCCGACGCACTCAGTAGAAAAGAAACAGATAAACCCAGACGAGTGCGAGCATTGCAACTCACGATTCATGCAAACTTACCCGACCAGATTCGCGAGGCGCAACACGAAGCTTTGAAAGATGATAATCTTCCATCGGAACTCATGCGGGGCATGAACAAGCAACTTGAAACCAGATCGGACGGGGTCCGATATTTTGAGAACCGGATTTGGGTTCCACGGTTCGGAGAGTTGAGAACTCTGGTGATGGACGAAGCACACAAGCCCAGATATTCTATCCACCCTGGCTCAGATAAAATGTATCATGATTTAGAGGCACTTTACTGGTGGCCGAACATGAAAGCCGACATTGCCAGCTACGTGAGCAAATGCTTGACTTGTGCCAGTCAAGATAGAATACCAGAAACCATCTGGTCTACTGCAACAACCGGAACTCCCAATGTGGAAATGGGAACACATCTCAATGGATTTTATCACGGGTTTACCTAAGACACCGACGGGATGCGATACCATCTCGGTGATCGTTGACCGGTTGACTAAGTCTGCACACTTCTTAGCGATTAAGGAATCGGACAAAATGGAAAGACTGACTCGTGTTTACATGAAGGAAGTAGTGTCTAGACACGGAGTGCCTGTCTCAATCATTTCTGATCGAGATTCTCGTTTCACTTCGCACTTTTGGAAGTCGCTGCAAAGCGCACTAGGCACCCGTCTTGATATGAGCACAGCATACCATCCTCAGACGGATGGGCAAAGTGAACGAACTATTCAGACCCTGGAGGATATGTTGCGTGCATGCGTGTTGGATTTCGGAAAAAGTTGGGAACCTCACTTACCTTTGGTAGAGTTTTCGTATAATAACAGCTACCACGCAAGTATTAAAGCAGCGCCGTTTGAAGCGCTGTACGGACGGAAGTGTCGATCACCACTCTGCTGGGCAGAGGTGGGTGACAGCCAAATCACTGGTCCGGAACTGGTACTCGAAACTTCGGAAAAGATTGTTCAAATCCAAAATCGCATGGCAGCAGCACGAGATCGCCAAAAGAGTTACGCCGACAAGAGCCGAAAACCTCTCGAATTTCAAGTGAACGATCAAGTGTTACTCAAAGTCTCACCTTGGAAAGGTGTGGTTCGCTTTGGTAAGCGAAATAAACTCAACCCACGGTATGTTGGTCCTTACCGGATAACTGAGCGCATTGGTCCGGTGGCGTACCGACTGGACCTACCAACAGAACTCAGTGGCGTACACAATGTATTCCACGTATCCAATTTGAAGAAATGCTTATCCGATGAAACCCAAGTAGTCCCTTTGGATGAACTACAAGTTGATGAACAGTTACGCTTCATTGAGGAACCAGTCGAGGTTTTGGATTGGGAAACCAAAACGCTCAAGCACAGCAAAATTCCAATCGTTAAAGTTCGTTAGAAATCGAGACGTGGACCGGAGTTCACGTGGGAACGCGAGGATCAAATGATGAAAAAAGTATCCTCACCTTTTTGAAGGGCTAACCAAACACAGAAAACCAAGAAACCCGGCAAACCGTCAGAAATCACCGGAGGTATGAATCAAATTTCGGGACGAAATTTCTTTCTACTGGGGGATGATATGACAAACTGAAATTTTTTTCTTACTCTTTCAGACACTCATCACGACTTGACTCAAATTTTCGGGACGAAAATTCTGTAACATGGGAATGATGTGACAATCGTCAATTTCAGGTTAACTCCGTTAACTCAACTCCGTCAATTCAAACTTAAGATCATTGAATCTATAACGCACACTTCATTACATTTAAACTAGGGTTTAAATGACGCTTAACACTTACTACATGTGTAGTCTTTCGGGAATTGCACCGAAACGCAAACGAGTTGTCGCAAACGATTGATGAATAAACGAAAAACGTCAAAACAGTAATTATGTGATAATTATGTGTTAGACTTATGTGTTATGTGATAACATGGTTATAAACGTTAACTCAAGATGTAAACAAGTTAGTTTAAAGTGGAGGGGCTAAAGTGTAACACAGTATTCTATAAATACTATGTTATAATAAACCCTAACTCTTATTTTCTTTCTCCCAAGTTCCGATCGGAATTCTTCTTCCCCCCTCCCTTGGCTGCCGTCACTTATACACACACATACAACCATCAATTCAAGCTTGTGATTGAAGAATTAGGTGCTAGGAAGGTATAATCGATTATCCTATACATCCTTATTACTTGATTTTGATGTTTAATGGGTTAATTGAAAACCCTAGCTGCCGATTTCATGTGTACATATAACCAATATGATTGTTGTTGATTTGTTAATGATTTGATAACTAGATTGAATATTGCTACACGTTAATTGTTGTGTCTTTGATTTGAGTTCAAACAAAAACCCTAATCATGTATGTGATGTGTAATTGATGTGCATGGATGGTGTTTATGGAGTCTAGAGTGTTGTATGAATGCATGATAGTTCATAGATTGTTAATATGTTGAGTTTGGATGCAAACAGTTTCTGGACAGAATGTGTTATTGATGTTTAAGTGACTGTAACGAAGTGTAAATTTGAAAATTGGTTGAGATTATTGGTACTACAGTAAACTAGGTTGAGTTTAGTTTCTATAGAGTATAAATTTGTAATTTTTGGACAAGTAATGGTTAACTTTTATGATTTTACAAAAACGTTGTGCAAAGCTGAGCTGTTAGACCTGCTGGTAGGTTGTTTTGTAAATGTTATATCTCATGAACTACGAGACCAATTGGGTTGGTTCCACTTCTGGAAGTTGACTTATTGAGTTAGGAACCTAACCCAAGTGGTCTTGCTTTTATTGGATTTTTTGTTTAACGGGAATTGCAAATAAGATTCTGTTGCGCATGAATTTGACTGTTGTGAGTTTGCTGTAATTATTTGATGATTGTGAGAAAACTATGTGGAATAAAAATATAATAAAATATGTTCTGGAAACCTAAGACATATGTGCTTCTGTGATGATTTTTGGTAAATTAATTGAGATGCTATGATCGGTGGAATAGTACAATCTTTTAAGTAGAATTTCTGTCTCGGTGAAACTAGCTGCTGAGTTTTGTGAAAACGCATGAAACATGATACTTGCTATATAATTGTTATGTTTTGACCAAATTACCCTTGCGGGGAATAATTGCTAATTGATTGTCATAATTTGACCAAATTGCCCTTATGGGGAATAATGGCTAGTTAATTTTCATGATTTGACCAAAATGCCCTTACGGGGAGTAATTGCTAGTGATGTGCTTTATGAATACATGACACGTATATGATTGCTTACACATGTAATGTATCACAAATACATTTGTTAAAGTCACACACGATTCACAAACGAAACACGAAACATGTTATGTGCATAGGTAATATGTGCCGGGTCTGGAGACTCGATAATATTCCGACACTTAGAAAAATCTCTTTGTTGTTTTAGAACGCTAGAGAGAGTTTTTCTGTGACGCGCATCTTGGTGATTTAATTTGGGAATTTCTTCGCAAACAGTGAGTTTCACTTTCCCCTTTTAAACTCTTTAAACGCTTTTCTCTTGGGGGAGATAACATACTCCGAACGCATTTTAGATTTTGTTAATATAGATTATATATCACTTGTAAAGACTAAGTGGCAAACGCGTAAACTAAAGTCCTTCATAACATCGAACCGGTTAATTTGGATAATAGCGAGTCACTGTTGAGTAGTACTACTGGGTTTGACAAACCCCACCCAACGCTAAACTCGACTGGATGTCGAGCGGGTGTAATCTTGGCTAAACACATACCATGGTCTGGATGACCTGGTGGCAAGGCAAATTGATAAACAGTAAGCTTCGGTGTCGAACACTTAGTAATACTTGCTTTATAACTGATGATTCCGATCCTGTTAGTTCACACCCTCTGACGGTAAAACTCCGTTAGTGGATTTTGAGGGTGTGACAGATACTCCTTTAGAACGACTTCATATGGATTTGTTCGGTCTAGTGAATCGTGCTAGTATCTCTGGGGATTGGTATTGTCTTGTAGTTACTGATGACTATTCAAGATATTCATGGGTTTTATTTATGAGTTTGAAATATCAAAGACCTGTTCTAGTTCAAATTTAATCACTAAGATCGAATCACTTTACAAGCAAAAGGTGAGGAGAATTCGAAGTGATAATGGTACTGAATTCAAAAACATTGTGTTGGATTTCTTCTGTATTCAAAAAAGAATTCATCGAGAATAAAGTGCCCCTTATGTACCACAACAGAATGGTGTTCCTGAAAGGAAAAACAGAACTTTGATTGAAGCAGCTAGAACAATGCTTGCAGATTCTAAGCTTCCCGTCCAATTTTGGAACGAGACTGTGAATACTGCTTGTTATACGCTTAATCAAGTTTTGACTGTAAAGAAGCTTAAAAAGACAAGTTATGAACTCTTAAAAAACAGAAAACCTAATTTAAAGTACTTGGAACCGTTTGGGTGCCATGTACAATGTTAAAAAGAGACTCGGGTAAATTTGATGAAAAAGCTATTGAAGGCTACTTCTTAGTTATGCATCTCCTAAGAAAAGAGTTTTTAATTTTACTTCAGGTTGTGTGGGGGAATGGTATCATGTTGACTATCAAAAATATACCACTCCGCCTCAAGGTAAAGGACCGGACTGGATGTTTGACTATGAGAGTCTATTCAATTCTTTTACTCCAATAGTTGATCAACCAGATGAAGATTTGGTGCGTGCTTACTTTGAAGATTAATTCTTACCTCCAAGAGCTTCTACTCCTATTTATCAAGATGCCACACAAGATGATCTATCGGATGTTTCTGATGTAATCTCCATATCATCTAATGATGAAAATTTTGTTGATTCTTCTTCAGCTCCTCTTCCTGAAACACAGGAGACTGGTGAATCATCTCATGATGCTGAAGAAAATCTCACTAATTTATCTGAAACAGTTGTTGTGCCTGAAAATCCGACTCTTCGAATTCATTCTTATCATCCGCAAGAAAACAGCACTGGTGATCTTGATGTATGTGTGCAAACACGTCCTCAAATTGCTTATTCTGGTGATTATCATACTTTATGTGTTTATGCTTCTATGCACACTTCGGGAGTGATAAATCTGGCTAAGTACACTTGCTTTCTTTCTCAAGTCGAACCATCAAATGTTCGTATGGCTCTTGCTGAACCATCTTGGGTAGAGGAAATGTAGGAAGAATTGTAACAATTTCAAAGATTGGGTGTATGGGATCTTATTGATAATCCTGCTAGAGTGAAGAAACCGATTCCTATGAAGTGGGTATTTAAGTGTAAAAAGTATGACCGTGGGATGATTGTTGAAGATAAAGGAAGACATGCTGTTCAAGGATTTCATCAGCAAGAAGGCATTGATTACACCGAAGTGTATGCACCTGTCGCTCGATTGGAAGCTATACGTATTTTCTTGGCCTATGCAGCGTATAAGAATATCAAGGTCTATTAGATGGATGTGAAGAGTGCATTTCTCTAAGGAGAATTGCATGAAGAAGTGTTTGTTTTACAACGTCCTGGCTTTTAAGATCCTGATTATCCGGACCGCGTTTACCGATTAAACAAGGCCCTGTATGGTCTCCATCAAGCCCCGAGAGCTTGGTATGGCACGCTTGCCGACCATCTGATTGATAACGGCTTCAAGCGAGGAACGGTCGACTGCACTCTCTTTTATATATCTTTTGGTGATGATTTTCTCCTCATCCAGATATATGTAGACGACATTATCTTGGCTCAACAAACGACAACTGTGCAAGGATTTCGAGAAGTCTATGCAAACGAAATTCGAGATGAGCTCGATGGGAGAGATGAGCTTTTTCTTAGGGTTGCAAGTTCACCAGTCTAACAATGGATATCTTCATTCAACAGACAAAATATGTGAATGACATCTTCAGACGATTCAAGATATTTGCCAGAAAAACCCTTCACTCCTCTCCCCATGGGTCACAGTTTATCACCGGATGAATTGGAGGATACCGTTGATCCTACTCTTTATCGTGCTATGATTGGTTCTTTAATGTATTTAACTGCTTCTCGACCTGACATTATCCAGTCCCCGAGTGACTCACCTGGCAGCGGTTAAACATATACTTCAATATCTGAGGGGTAATCCTGACATCGGGTTTATGGTATCCCAAGGACGATAACTTTGAACTTACTGCGTTTTTCGATTCGGACAATGGAGGTTGCAAGATCAAATTTAAATCGACTTCAGCGGGTTGTCAATTTCTGGGAAGCCGGCTTGTTTCGTGCAATGTAAAGAAGCAGACAACGGTCTCAACTTAAATCGTAGAGGCAGAATGCGTGGCCGCCTCGAGTTTGCTGTTCACAGTCTTCATGGATACAACAACATCTGCATGACTACGGTTTGAAATTCTTACTACTCAATTCTTATTGATAACTCTGCTACCATTAGTATCACCAAAAATCCTTTGCAACATTCCAAAACTAAACATATTTAGATTCGATATCATTTCATACGAGATTGTTTTGAAAAGAAACTAATCGATATCGAAAAAGTGCACATGGATTTTCAACGAGCAGATTTGTTTACCAAGGCATTTGACAAAACTCGTTTTAAATTCTACTTGGTTTAAACGGTCTGAAGGACACTTGCTGATGTCCTTCAACAAGAATAACTATCTTAACTTGTTTTGTTTCTTTTACTTTATTTTTACTCTATTTTTGTTTTTACTTTGACATGTTTTGGGTTTTAGGGGGTGAAAATTTGAAAAATACAAAAATATTGTGATTTCAGTTTGTAAAGATAAAAACAAAAAACATTTAAAAAAAAGAATTTTTGTGTTTATAAAAAAATTTGAAAAAGAAAAAAAAATGTGTTTTTATGTATGTAAAGAGAAAAACCAAAAAGATTTTTGCATACGTTCGCTGAAAATTATGTCAATTACTTACATTTGATTGACATATACGTGTATATGTTTGGTCCTGATGTTTACTCGTAAATGTTCAGGATAGCCATTTACCTGACATGGAACGTAGTTGGGGCGTTAGTTATGCGTTTTTACTTTATTCTTTCGCTGAAAACTATGTCGGTTATTTAAGTTTGTGGAACATGCTTGCATGCTTTGGTCCTGTTATCTACTTTAGATTGATAGGATAGGCATTAACCTATAAACTAAAAGTGACTGGGGCGATTGAATTATTTTTATGCTCCTCAAAAAATTGAGTTTTGAAACAAAAAGAGAAAATGATAGTACATTGATCATTTGACCCCATATCCAGAAAGAAATAAGCTTAAAAGACTGAGTGCTTAATTGCATTGGTGCATTGATAGGTCTTAAAGAAGCCGTTAGAGTAAAGTAAGTGATATAAACATAAAGAAACGCCAAACAGAAAGAAGTGTTAGTCTCTCCCAAAAATCTCGGTAAGGATAGTAGAAATGTAATACCCTATCATACACAAGCCAATATATTTTTCTGATCACCAAAAACAAAATAAAGCAAATAACAAGCGTTAGGATTCTGGACAGTGTGAGTCTTTATGCGGCTTAATCATCTGGGTATTCATATGCATGAATATTTCAATCGCTTTTAGAGCAAACCCAAAGTCATTAAACTTGATCATTGTTGTACATCGTACAAACTAAACAACTAACTTGATCAAATCCGCTGTTAGTCATACATTTGTTCCTCCCTTGCGCACGTCTCAATACCAGTAAAAAACGAACCTCAGGGATACAATGTATGTAAGCCGATAGATGGACTCGTGCATACTCACTCACAAGTAAAGGAAACTTGATGCATTGCTCAAGAATTCTATAAGAATTTTGATCAACATTATAATGGTTTTAAGTCAAGTTGGGGTGATTTGGTAAAAATCAAATTACGCTTGAACCATGATTAGAAGCTGGGGGATAAGGGGCTGTATGATATTCTGTGCTTTAATTGAACAATTAATCATAACACAAAAACGCTTGAATTTGTTTTATGATTTAAGTGGACAAGAATATCAATGACCGACTTAATGCCAGTGTGTAATATTGCTGAAATATAAAACTGTGATGGAAGGGCAAATTAATCAATATGACTCTCTACTTGAACTCACCAAAAATACAAAAATACGTACTGCTTTTGAAAAATATACAAAAACACAAAAAGATTTTACCTTTTGTTTTATGTTTTAACTGTTCGGACATTTTACCGGTAAATATTTTGAAACAAACACCACAATACCAAAAGATTTTTCATTTTCGTTTACATATTATTTAATTCTTTTAAAGTTACGTGTTTGTTCGTTAAACACGTTAAAGTATTTGATCATCGGGACACAGGAATTCGTTTGATTAATTTATTTAGTTAAATATTCTTTTATTTAATTGATTTATTTATTCAATTTAAAATTAAATAAATCTGATTCGTTATTTATGGATAACGAATTGGACATTTATAACGAATTACAATACAATTCGTTAACTTACTTCGCTTCCGCCACTCTGTAACGAATGACATCTAATTCGTTATACATAACTTAATGAATCAAGCACGAATTGAAATATGAATTGATTCTAATTCGTTATTTCTTCGTGTTAATTCGTGTGCCACGTGATTTAAATATCTTAACGACTCAGTTGATTCGTTATTTCAAAATTGTACGAATCAAATGATTCGTTGTCTTGGGAAATGTGTCAATCTATGACTTATAGGGATTCGTAAAACCCATTCGTTTCCCTATTCACTTTCTTCTCACCTTAAGAAAACTCTGGTCAAATTTTCTGAAATTTTTGACCTTAACGAAACCTTGTTTTGATCATCAATTCTGAATCGTAAGGTATCGGTGATTATGGCGTAATGATTTTCGTCAGTATTGATGAACATATTAGTGGTTAATTAATCGATTTTACTATCGGTTTTTAAGTTATGTATAAAACATATAATTTACCTAATTTATATCATGATTTGATGCAAATGGTTAATACGAATCATGTAGCGATGTGTTTCCGAGATCCTAGTGATCATCTATTCGGCTTTACATCGTTAATTATGTGTGTATGGAATCATATTGCAATTTTGACTTTTGTCAGTTCTTGGTAATTTTGAGTTGGACCCGACTAGTCAAACATTGAGCTAATTAGTGGCCATTCGTTATAATGAAATGATTGAAACTACTTCGTGTTCAATTCGTCACTAAGTTTTAAACGATCAGATTTTTCATCCTAATTGATAACGAATCAATACTTAATTTGTTTATGATTACTCATCTGATTCGTTAAATCTAATTCGTAATATTTACTTGATAATGAATTAATCAATTCGTTATAACGAACCATCAATTCGTTATAACGAATCAAATTATTTAAAATGACATTTTAAATTATTATAAAATTAATAGTCTATAAATTAGTATTAATTTTAATCTTTTATTTAAACTTAATATTATGTTTTTTTGTTTTACTAAATCTCGGGTTCATGATTATCAGCTATGACTGACAATATGGATCAAGATCCTCCTGCTGCTGAGCCACAACAACAACAACAAGATCATCCGTTGCTTCCGTAGGACAAGAAGCATAACATTTGTGCTTTTTTCGGTACAAACTTTGCTGATGAAGATATATTTGGGGGAATTATTAGCTTTTATCAGACGTTCACCTATTCATTATGCTGTAACGGCGAGTCCGACTGTTCATTTCAGCATTGTTCGTCCTTTTTGGAACTCGGCACGCTACATCGAGTCATGAATCATATAGTAGCTGAAGTCCAAGACGGTCTATCACGACTACTCATGGTGTGATCCGTCGGGTTCTGCAGTTTGGGGATAACATTGATAATCCACGTGAATTTGACAATGGGTTGATAGAGGTCTATTTAATCGTGTGTTTTATGCTGGTGATCTTGACATGTCCATGTACTACAAGGCATACTTGTGTCCCACATACAGTATCTACTGCACGTTTTAATACATTGCCTTGGTGGACGAAAGGGCGGCTTTGATGAGTGTCGCATCATGTTACAATCAGGGTTTGTTACCCTGATTTTAAACAAGCCCTTCAACTTCTGTGAGATGATTTTTTATCATCTAAAGGAGAATTTTCTTGTGGTGAATAGACGCAAGAAAATTTTAATGTATCCACGCTTATTCAACTGATCGTCAAGACTGATTCCAAACTTAGTGATTAATCAAGGTGTAGTTGATGATGTGTTGCCATTAGAACACATGAAGGCTGATACCATCAGGCGTATGAAGACGTATAGAAAGGATCCACATCCTCGAAATAAGCGCTTGATTGGTCATCTAGCCAATCCTGATTATGTATGTCCTTCTGATGATCGTTGGATCCACGACGATTCAGATTCTAAGCGTGAAGAAGGTCCAGGTGGGAAAAATGGTGATGGTGGTGATGATAATGATGGTGGTGATGGTGATGGGGGTGATCCGGGCCAACAACAAGCTGAGGTTGAAGCAGCGGCTGCTCAAGCTACTCAACGTAAATGAAAAGGGAAAGAGGGGTGGCTGGTGAAGGGTCATCCAAACGTCGTGTGACAGCTGGTGCTGGTGTTTCTTTTGGAGTTCAACCTCCAAGGTCGTCTATCATTCAAAGACCGGTGGTGTCGCTTACTACTAGCACCCCGAAACTCACTTTGACGACCACACTCACATCGGATCCTAGTGCTTGGCATGATTCCACAATCCGTTTTATCTACATTGCCAAGGCTTACGACTGCTACATCGGTGGTTTCACCTACACCGACGATGATGCCTCCACCACTTATGGATATTTCATTTATTGAGGCTTAATCGACCTCAAGATCCCGTGCAGCATTGTCTCCCTCCTTTCTAGCTATGCCTCAAGAGAATCAGACGAACATGTTCTTGAGTCTGCTTCATCTCTACGAGAATCAGATAGCTGCTGATCGTATGGCTCAAGAGCGTATGCTGATAGGATATGTATCGTTCTGTCAAAAGGAAACAAAGGCCCTTCATGAGATTGTTACGCCTCAAAGGGTGAAATTAAAGAACGGAGGATCTGATTCTGCAGCTTGCTTGTAAAGATGATGCATTGAAGAAGCTCAAAAATGATGAAGAGTATCCAGATGCCTCCGGTATAGGGGGATGTGAGCCAAAAAAATGCTCACGGCTCATCCTCTGGTGCAGGTACGAGCGTGGTTGCTGAAAATGTTAACAAACAGTTGGTTGTTTATCAGGACTCAATGAATTCTAAACCTATTGAGTCGATAAAAGCCAATACTGTTATATTTGTTGATGGTACGGTGGTGGTCAGAAGCATTGTGAATGCGGATGAGATAGAAGTGGGATAGTTTGTGGAAAGGTCCTTAACACAAGAGCAGATATCTATATTGCTGGGTTTGAATGAAGATGAGCTGAACCTGTTAGAGACTGAGAATGGTATGGATGTGGAGAATGACGAGGAAATACTGAATGATCCAACGATTCAAATGAACACGTCATTTATTTATAAACATGAGGAGGTTGAGATTGAAGACGTGACGGCTGAGGAATACCCTGATATGTTTCAAAGAACTAATGTTGATCAGGGTGCTCCTGTATTTACAGAAGAAAATGTAAAGCAGCCGAAGACCACTTGGAATAACGTT